>NW_006437784.1:442639-494313 GCF_000325575.1 Pteropus alecto
AGCAGAGGCCCCACCAATTCCATTTCCACCTCTGATTGTTCTTCAGGGAAGATGGTTGCTGAAAAGACCAGTGGTTGTCAGGGATTTGTGGTGGAGGGAAGGATGAATAGGCAGAGCACAAGGGATTTTTAGAGCAGTGAAACTACTCTGTGTGACACTATACTGTAATAGTGGGTACATGTCATTTTGCCTTTGTCCAAACCCACAAAATGTACAACAAGAGTGAACCTGATGTAAACTATGGACTCTAGATGATGATAATGTGTAAATGTGGTGTCATCAATTATAATGAATACACCATTCTGGGGGGTGGGGTGTTGATAACAAAGGAGGTTGTGCATGAGGGACAGGGGATATATAATAAATCTCTTACCTTCCTCTCAATTTTTTTGTGCACTTAAAAGTGCTCTAAAAAAAATGTGTTTTTAAAAAAAAAAAAAAAACACAAAAAAACAAGTCAGTTGGTGGATTATGCAGAATCCGGAATAAGCAGTTGACCTTGGAGAATGTGTTTTTTTGAGTGAAGAAACAAGAGGTCACAAAAAGAGCTGACTACTGGGCCCTCCATCTAATTCTTTCTCCTCAGCAGACATAGGAGGAAGAAGATAAAGAGCCTGGGCCCTGGAAAGGCCTTGGGGCCGTGGTAAATCTATGTCACTCCTGGGCCTGCTTCAGAGGCCCCAAGCAGCTGACCCGCCAGAAGGCCCTGCCTGTGGCCCGGCACAACTAGCCCAGCACCCTCTATCAGTTTCCTCATCTGAGGAGGTAAAGCTGGCCAAGAAGATAGGCCAAAGGAACAATTTCACAATCACTGTCCTACAGTTTGGGAGTATATGTGCTCTAACTTAGTCGATCAAACTAAGTTTGAAAATGCAGCTAAGTTTTCATAAGTTAAATCTGGTTATTGGTTAATAATTATTGATTTCCAAAGTAATTAAAGTTTGTGGATTTTCTTTATGTTCATATTTATGAAATCAGACTCAGAATTTAAAGCATTTATAAAACATAAGTCTTGAAGTTTGATATAGGAGAATAGAAGAATAGACCCCTCATCCTCACAGGTGTCATTCACAAGGTGAGAGGTTCTCTGGAATAGTTCTCAAACATGGCTACACTTCAGAATCACTGAGAAGCTGTGAAATTCCCGATGCCTAGAACCCACTCAGTCCCACTGGGTCAGAAGATCAACACAGGCATCTGTATGGTTTTAATTCCTCAGGGTCATACTGTCCAGGCAAGCTGGAGATCACTGCCCTTAGCAGTTAACCATTCAGAATGTCTTGTCCGGGAGATGCAAGCATGGTCATGAGTTCTGGCTGAGTCCTTCACTCAGGGAGAAAGACCCATCTAGCAGAAATTAGAAATCAAGTTATTTTGTAGCTGAAAATAAAAAATAAAAAAAAAGCAGAAGTGGCATCACCAAGAATGCTTATTTTCCCCTCATGGCAACTGTGAAACTGTGTCACCAGAAAAAATAACAAACTGACACCTAGAAAGTTTTTTACCTCTTCTGTTTCCATGATCAATCAGAAAATCCTGGGTTTTGTCACAGAAGACAGACCGGAGGCAGTGAGCTGAAAGGAGCTGGGGAGACGTAGGGGCTTGACTTCGCACTTCCCAGGCAACAAGGGCCGAACTCTGTCCCAGCTGCCCACTCTGGAGGGCATTTTCCCTCATTGGATGTCTTGTCTCTAGGTGACAGGGCCTCTCTTTGCAGCAAACATCATTATCACGTGTGTGCTTTGGGGCAGCTAGGATTCAAAAAGTCCCATAAGCAGAAGGGCTTATTGGAGCAAGAGATGATAGCAGAATATTAACACAACACGTGACTAATACAGAAATGCCACAAACACTGGCTTCTTAGCCACATAGCACAATGTTCAGCAAATGGATAATACATGATACTGACAGCACTTTCTCTAGGAGACATTATCAAATAAGTTTTTTCAGTGTTCATATGAGCTGTGTTATGATCAAGAATTGTCTCTTGTTATCCTCAACAAAATATTAGCAAACCGAATTCAACAATACATTAAAAATATCATACACCATGATTAAGTTGGATTTATTCCTGGGATGAAAGGTTGGTACCATATCCGCAAATCAATTAACGTGATACGCCGCATTAACAAATCAAAAGATAAAAACCATACAGTCGTATCAATAGATGCAGAAAAAAACGTTGGACAAAATCCAGTATCCATTTATGATAAAAACTCTCAATAAAATGGGAATATACCTCAACATAATAAAGGCCATATATGACAAACCTACAGCTAACATCATGGGGAAAAGCTAAAAGCATTTTCCTTAAAATCAAGAACAAGACAAGAATGCCCACTTACACCACTCCTCTTCAACATTGTATTGGAAGTCTTAGCCACAGCAATAAGACAGGAAAGAGAAATAAAAGGCATCCAAATTGCAAAGAAAGAAATAAAACTCTTGTTATTTGCTGATGACATGATACTGTATAGAGAATCCTAAAGATTCCACCAAAAACTGTTCAAATTGATCAATGAATTCAGTAAAGTAACAGGTTACAAAATAAATCTTCAGAAGTCAGTGGCATTTTTATACACCAATGATGAACTTTTAGAAAGACAAATGAGCTGTGTTATGATCCCATTTACAATTGCATTGAAAACTATAAAATACTTGGGAATCAAATTAACCAAGAAGGTAAAAGACCTGTTCTCAGAAAATTATAAGTGATTGAAGAAAGAAATTGAAGAAGAGAAAAATAAATAGAAGCATATACCGTGCTCATGGGTAGGAAGAATCAACATCATTAATATGGCTATACTACCCGAAGCAATCCATAGATTCAATGCAATCCCTATCAAAATATCATTGGCATTTTTCAGAGAGATAGAATAAATAATTCTAAAATTTATAGAGAACTATAAAAGACCCCAAATAGCCACAGCAATCTTGAGAAAGAACAAAGTTGGAAGTATCACACTACCTGATATCAAACTATACTACCAGGCTACAGTAATCAAAATAGCATGGCACTGGCATAAAAACAGATACATTGATCAATGGAACAGAATAGAGAGTCCAGAAATAAATCCATGCCTATATGCTCACTTAATATGACAAAGAAGGTAAGAATATGCAATGAAGTAAAGACAATCTCTTCAATAAATGATGTTGGGAAAATTGGACAGATACATGCAAAAAAAGGAGCTAGACCACCTTTTTTACATCGTATACATGAATAGCCTCAAAGAGGATTAAAGACTTAAACGTAAGACCTGAAACCATAAAACTTCTAGAAGAAAACATAGGCAGTAAAGTATTTGATATCACTAACAAAAATTTCTTTTCGGATATATCTCCCCGGGCAAGGGAAACAAAAGAAAAAATAAACAAATGAGACTGTGTCAAGCTAAAAATTTTTGTACAGCAAAGGAAAGCATCAACAAAACAAAAAGATAACTGACTGATTGGGAGAAGATATTCGCTAATAATACATTTGATAAGGGGTTAATATCCAAAATATATAAAGAACCTCATACAACTCAACGACAAAGAAACACATTTCAATTAAAAAATGGGCAGAAGACCCAAACAGATACTTCTCCAAAGAAGAAATACAGATGACCAATAGACATATGAAAAGATGCTCAAGGTCACTAATCATCAAAGAAATGCAAAGTAAAACCACAATGAGAAATCACCTCACACCTGTCAGAATGGCTATCATCAATAAATCAAACAGCAAGTGTTGCCAAGGATGTGGAAAAAAGGGAACCCTTGTTCATTGTTGGTGAGATTGCAAATTGGTACAGCCTCTATGAAAAACAGTATGGAGGTTTCTCAAAAAATTAAAAATGGATATACCTTTTGACCCAGCAATTGCACTTCGAGTATTTATCCAAAGAAAACCAAAACAATAATTCATAAATATATGCACCCCAACATTCATGGCACCACAATTTATAATAGTCAAGATATGGAAGCAACCTAAATGCTCATCAACAGATGACTGCCTAAAGAAGTTATGGTTCATATATGCAACGGAATATTACTCAGCCATTAAAAAAAATGAAATCCTACCATTTGCAGCGACATGGATGGACCTAGAGGTTATTATGCTGAGTGAAATAAGTCAGACACAGAAAGATAAATACCATATGATTTCACTTACATATGAAATCTAAGGAACAAAGAGAACAAACTAATCAAAAACAGACTCACAAATATAGTGGAAATTTGGTGATGGATGGGGGCAGGAGTTGAGGGACTGGGAGAATGAGGTGAAGGGTTAAAGAAGTACAAATTAGTAGTTGATAGATGGTCATGGGATGGGGAACACGGCATAGGGAATGCAGTTAGCATTAACATGTTGGCTAAGTGGAGGGCCGAGGAGGGAGAGAGCAACTGGGAGGATCTTTTCATGAACTATATAGATATCTAACCAATGTATTGTATGCTCAAAATTAATTAAAATAAATAAATAAATTTTTAAAAAAAGAATTGTCTCTTTTTAAAGGAAATATACAATAAAATAAAAACAAGGATGTGCAGAAGCACAGGACTTCCATCAAACATGTCACATCTTCCCCTCCAGTCTTCACCTGCGGAGCTCCTGCTCCCATTTCAGGGCCAACCCCAAGGAGGAAGAAATGAATTCTGCCAGTGGTGCGTTGGGTGATGAGTCAGGCTAGAAATATACTGCTCCCCTCTAAAAGTCCTGATCTCTACGGAGTGAAATGCCCAGTCTTCTCAGAGCCAGGAGCCCAGTCTTTGTCATTTGAAAAGGTGTGAGGATCGCGTCTGTGTCCTGAAGTCTGCGGACACAAGCAGATGCCTCAGCCAGGTCATGTGTGTCCCAAGGACCCCAATCTGGACTCTACAGTGTTCCTGGAAAGCCTCACAGCCTTCTCTTCCCGGACCAGCTCAATACTAGTGGCAACTCTCAGCACCGCCACTTATCTACACAGGCAACAGACATCAGGATCCGGAAGCAGGTGTAGGGTTAAAAGGTGTAGGAAGAACAATTTATGATAAACCCCCGCAATTCACTGCAGCCCATGGGGCGGGGGGAGGGAGGGTATTTTATTGTTTCATGAAGAAAGGAGTATAATAACTGTATTTAATCTGGGGCTTTTGAATCAAAATGAAAGGTATTAATAAACTTCAAGTTCCTGTATTTATTTTATGTCATATTAACAATAATTCTCCCCATCTAGTTCCCGCAAATTATTATTCCTGCCATATCGCATGCCATGTTGCTTCTTAAAGATGATATCATGCATCCCTTATTCAACCTATATCTTTATAATAGCCATCAATGCAGAGTTGTACAGCTCCACATCTTGAATGTTCTTTTAGCCTTTGTGTGGGAAATGTCCTTCCTCAAAAAAGTTGTGTGTCTGGAATTTGCCACCAAACACATAGATGGGCCACTTTACGCTCCATTTGGACTGTCCTTCCCTCCTTCCAGATCTCACTCTCTATGTCCTACCTGATCCTAGATCTGATCCACTATTAACACCTGAGTCCACAGGGAAGGAGCAAACCACCCCAGGAGGTCCTTGATTCTCTTTGCTCACCTCCTTAAAGGGATTGTTTTACCTTGAGATGGAAATTGCAAGAACCCTATAGGAAATCAGCCCTAATATGAAAATAGCAACAAACCTTCTTATCTTTAGTGGCAAGACTGTACTCAGCCCTTTAGCTAGAAGTTTCCTCTGCAAATAATTCTTTTAAATCTCAGTAAAAATAGGTAATTTTCATCTAATTTTATCCCTTAATATTTGAATTAGTTCATCTAAATGTTCAAATAAAATGATCCACCTGGTCTTTTTCTTACCTACACCTAAGAGAGATGATTCTTTTGATTTCTACATTCTTAACTAGGGGCCATGGATCCCCCAAGAGTCTGTGGACAGAATTTGGAAGAGGGACACATGGACATAAATGGTGAAAAATGAATCTTTGTTTTTATTCACCTATAACAAATTTAGTATTGATTTCAGTTGTGAACTTAGGCAACAAATCACAGCAATATTAGCAGTTCTTGTGGCCTTGCCATCTTAAAAATCTCAGGTGTTTTCACAACACACTGGAATCATCACAGATGGACACATACAAGATTGATTTTTGTGACATCCTATGGATTTTGTAAATATCCTAAAATAATCTGAGAAGGAGCCCAAAACCCTCACAGCACCTAAGGAGCCCATGGTTCAGAAAAGTAAAACAAATTATCGAACTATGATAAAATGGGAACACAGCTCAGTTGCGCATCAAACATGTTCATATCGCCTTGAAACTCAACAACACACCAGTTACAATGAAACTCACAGGGCACACTTTACTTTTTAGACTTCGTTCTCTTTACACTATAACTCTACCAAGAAGGCAAACTAAAAGCTGGACAGATTTGTTCACCTTCAGAGCCCTGAGCACAGAGAGGCGGAGTTATGCCCAAGTTCACACAACTGGTGAGCAGTGAAGTGAAATCTTGTCTTTGGGTCCCAGAAATTCAGCCCCCTCCCAGGTGGAAGTGAGAGGAGCCGGCCCTCTGTCTTTTCCATCTGCTCTCTAAGCCCTTAATAGGAACCTGATCCTCTTATAGTATGGCTCTCTGAGCCTTGGATTGGCAGCTCCATCATTTTTTCAGTCCTCCAAATTGCTCCCTGCTCAGTCTGCTCTGCACCTTTCTGGGGACAACATGGCTTCTCTGGGGAGAATTACAACAGCCCATTTCATAAATGCAGCTGGTGAGTGCATCCAGCTGGAAATCTGAGTGTGCCAATGAGCTCCTGTGCAAACAGAGAAGATGTCAGCTGCTCATGAAGCAGGTTGGCCAAACAAACAAGAGGGAGATGAGGTGGTAATAGTAAAGAGAAGAGAAGGCACATGGGGAAAATGGAGGACATGGACAAGACAATGAGGAGCAAGAATGGGAGACAGGAAGGACAGGGAAGAACACACAGGAGGCAGGTGACTGAGCCAAGGCCCTGAGAAGGACCTAGCTAGAGGAGAGGGTGGCAAAAGAATGGAGGTAAGTGAGGGTCAGAGGCCACTGTGAGTTTGTCCCACCTACTTTGCTATTTATCAGGAGTAATTTTTATGCTTTATAATAATAAAACCATTAAACTGTAAATTTTGAAGTCTTCTAGTTTTCTCCATTTTCAGAGCAATTCTCTTCCTGTATTTCCAGTAAAAGGACCAAGGAGACTTGATTCAAACCCCAGCCCAAGGTCTCTAAGCCATGGCCCCCTCAATCTCAAGTTCCCCATCTGCAAGGCCCCAGCCCTTCCTACAGTGGGAGTTGCATGTAGAGGGAAGGTGTGAACCCCAATGGCCAGCCAGCTGCTCCAGCCCCTCCATCTGCACAAACACACCTACTCAGCCTTCTCAGAACAGTGTCCCAAGGTCACCGTGGCCACTCCACTCCCTCTGGCTGCCTCATTCTCCTATATTTTTATTCCAGGGCATCTGGCACCATCTGACATACTGTGTGTACTCAACTTGCTCATCTGTTCATTGTGCAAGTGCCTCCCCTGCTTCTCCATTCCTGAGTGTGAGTTCTACTTTCTCTGTGCTCCTTACCATGTATCCACTCTGGACTATGCCAGCCTGCGGTCCCCTCTCAAAGTGACTGGCTGATGGACACAGGGGTCAGACACACTGAGAGCGGATGTGGAAGCATTTGTCGGCTGTCAATAACAGTGTCTCCAAGGTTCTGCCTTTACCATCAAACTTTGCCCCAGAAGGGAGAAGGGGGCTGTCTGCAGCAGCTACTCCTTCCATGCAGGACGGATGCTGCAGAGGTCCCACAGGATGGGAGTAAGAGAAAAGGAGATTTAGCCTAATAGCCAGGGCCACTGTCCTGGAAGAAGTGACTCTCTGGATTGCGAGCTCAGATTGCCTGAATCTTTCTACACTCCAAGCTGGGTACGACCACCCTGGGGCTGGCAGGTCACACTGAGCAGACATTTTTTTACGCAACCATGTTTGTGGTGGGCTCTCCTGCCTGGTATCTGGGACATCTGCCGGAAATCAGGCACCGCCTGTGGGATTCCGCAGCCATCTCAGCTGGCGTCCTGCTGCCGTTGACTGAAGCCACAGCCTGGGCCTGCACCTCAGAGAAGGGGCAAAAAAAGGCAGCGTGGCCTGAGCCATCAATCAACTTTGGTGTTGCCATCCGAGGTGAATCTGATGCAAAAATAAAATCAAACCTCCGGTCCTAAATATCCTCCAAGGGAGGCCTTGGGGGCCCTGCCTGTGGTGGGCAAGGCCAGGACCGCAGCATCTGGGATTCCTAATTATAGGGGGGGCTCAGGTTTGAAAGTGCCACATGTGAGTTGAGATGTGCCTATCTGCACAGGCTTCTAACTGTCGTCCTGGCCACCAGCTTCCTCACAGTAACAAGACAAAAATATAGATATTCGTGTACCCCAACGAGCTTCCCACACCTGTAGGATGGCTTTTCGCCTTTCTCTTCAGGATCCATTTTAGATTTTAATGCCCAGCCCCTATTCTGAGATGAAGCTTGCATGAGCTAAAAGAATAGTTTCTTTTTTAAGTTTTCAGCACAGGTAAAAGACATCTTCATTAATATCTTTGGGGAAAAGTATTAATTGACAATGTGTTGGAAAAGTGACAGTTCCTTCCAGCCTCTTCCACCCAAGGAGCTCCTAGGTTTCTTCTTTCCATGACTTCCAAACCAAGATGTCGGTGTATGACCAGGGTGAAGTAGGGAACCACCAAAGGTGTCAAACAGAGCAGTGAAGGACCAGAGGGGATTCTAAAGGAGACAGGCAGAGTGGAAGATGCTTTGGCCCCACTGGAGTATGCGCACCATTGGGTGGCCTGGAGGGGTCCTGTGGATGGAGGAGAGGCTGACGGTTTGTAAGGCAAGAGGCCCAATGCACAGTTACCAGGTCAGGTCTTGAGAAGACAGCTCCAGAAATGAAGCAAAGGACACGTGAGTCTCAGATGAAGGGATCACAGAGAACAAGAGCAGCAGTTCCCCGAACAGAAAATGGGAGGAGATGCAATTGGTAAAGAAGAAGGCCAACTTGTTCTGGGGACTCCCGTGTTTGAGGAAACTGTGGAAACATTGGTATGGAGGGTGAGTTGACACCATGAGAGGAGACAAGTTCTTCAAGAAAATGATCGTTGATAAGATTTTATCAAGATGGCAAACTACACTCACATGCTGTTTGAGATAACAAGAACTAATTCATCACAAAAATAAATGCATGAGGCAGCAGAAAGTATGAATGAGTACCATTAGAAAGCCAGAAGTGATAGCAATTTCTGTGCAATTGAAAGAAAATGAGATCCATGCTGATGAATAAACAAGAGTAGAGATAATAGCCATATGGAGGAGAAAAGAGTCTGGGCATGGTGGTGGCCCTGAGAACAGGAGGGTCCAATGGCCATAAGTGGACAAGGGAGTCCCAGCTTGGGAGCTGGTCCAAGCACTTACTCCTCACGTTGGGCTGAACGTGGATGAGGCAGAGCTTCTCACCCCAGTTTTCAGAGATGGCAGAGTCAGAGAACAGAAGTTGTGGACAAGCCCCACTGCCAAAAGGTAAGCCACAGGTTCACCTTACCCAAGCAAATACCATCCCAACAGTCCTGGCATCGAATCTCTCCTTGGGAGGAGAGCAGAACTTGCCAAATCAGGGAGTTAAAAACTGATGATCACCACACATCCCAGAGAAGTGAATACAAGAACACACCCAAGAATAGAATTGACAGGAAAAAAAAAACATAAAAATACATTAGAATTAGCCTCATCAATATCCTCAGAGAAGATATGAGAGAATGTTACATACATAAATAAATAAGAATGTTAAATCACCATGGGCGAAATGTCTATTCTCTGCTCAGCGGCACCTCTCATACCAGGCACAGACCCATCCTCAGTGTCCTTTCTCAACTTTACCCTCTTCATGAGGGCATCTCAATTAGCTTGCAAGATAGCACACACAGTACCATAAAAGAGAAGCTCACCCTTTATTCACAGGTCCTTCTCTCAGCTATTGCCCCCTTCCTCTGCTTCTCTTTATGGGGGGTCAGGGGAGACTCTAAAAATGAGTCCTGCCATCCCCACTACCCATTCCTGTTTTGAAAAATTTCTGTGAAGAGGGACTTGCCCTACTAGATGTGAGAGCTCATTAGGCATCTATAATAATTAAAAGATTTTGACACAGAAAAGGCAAATAAATCAACGGAATAGAATTTAAAGTCCAGAAACACACTGATGTATATAAAATAAATGTGTTTAAATAAAACACATTTATTTTAACAGTGCTCATCATGCATTAGGTACAGATTTTAAAAAAGAAAGAAAACATATTGAAAACATGGGAGAGACTTCTCGAAGGAAAGTGTAAAACCCAGAAGCCATAAATGAATAAACTAACCACAGAAAATTTAAAACCATTTGCACAGTGAAAAACATAAAAATTAAAAAGATAGATAGATTGGAGGAGGGAGTATAATATCCTCAGTTTTTTTTTTAACTCCTACAAATCAGTAAGAATTAGATTATTCCTAGAAAACTTAGAAAATGAAATGGACAGTGTCGTGGAAAGAAAGGCACACAGATGACCAGTATGTTTTCTTAAATGTTCAATCTCACTCATAAATAAAGAATTGAAAATAAAAGGCCATTAATTAACAAAGTTTTTTTAATTGAAATTAAACACTGTTGACAAGAGTTTGAGGCACTCTCATATGTTTTATTTACAGGAGAATAGCCTGGTAAGTCCAGCATTATAAATGGGGATATCCTTGAGCCTACAATTTCACTTCTGGTATCTAACTTTTTATCTCTACAAAAATACTGGAACACAAACAGTGTGGTATTAAAAAAAATCATAAATAATTAAAATGCTCCTCAAGAGGAAAAGGGTTACATGAAATTTGATATATACATACTACAGAATATTATTCAGCTCTTTAAAATAATAAGGGAGAGTTTTCAGACTAACATAGGAAACAATCTCCAAATTATATATTTTTAAAAGTCATGAAATATTATGTATTGTATAATCCAGTGCTTGTAAAAATGGTCCGTGCATGTGTGTATGTACAGATTTAACAATACACAGAAAAATATCTTGAAGGCTGCATAACAGAGCCATTTCCAGGAGTGGGGCTTTTTATCTTTTCACTTCTCTATTGTTTGGATCTTCACACTGAGACTGTATAACTTATAAAGTGTGTTTCATTTTGTTTTGTTTTGTTTTGTATTTAAAAGAGAAATGGGAGCAGGGAGTTGAGGAAGGCTGATCTTTCCTATGACTCTTGAATCTTAATAATTATGAATTATTTGTAATATTTACAAATAAATTCTTGGTCTCTTTAATTGCTTGAAAACTGGAAATGAAGAATGAGAGATGAGTGGAGTCATTGTCATCGTCGTCATCATCATCATCATCGTCCTGGCTCACAGTCACAGAGCATCCCTATGTGGGAGGCACAGTAGATAACGTCATATCTGATGCCTACCAGATCCTGCAAAGGGAATATTATTATCTCCATTTGAGAAACAATAAATTTGGGGCTCAGGAATATTATATGACTACCCAAAGCCTCACAGCCACAGAATAGGGTCTGAAACCAGAGTTCTCTCTTTCCAAAGCCTCTCCTGGTTTCCTCTGCACCCATTGAGGCCTTCACGTGCGCGGTGGGACCTCTTCAGAGGCACTGGTTGCACAGAATAACACATCAGAGATGATCTCACACCCCTGGTTGGCATTGCACCAAGTCCACCTGGAGCTGAAATCCATAGGGGTGTTCAGCTGGCCTGGATTCCCCTAAGTACTCTAAAGTCAAGTTGGGCCTGATACATAACCTGGACACCACTATCTTTACAAGCATATGCATGCACATACATGCACGTATGTATATACATTTATTGCTAGAATCTCAGCTTTTCTGAGCACCAAAAGCAATCATATTGAATAGCATTTGCCCTGGGCGAAATTTTGAAGAATGAGAATGCATCTTTATGATTTCTTATCACTTCATATTCAGCATGTGATGATATTTGATGCCCAATATAAGGGCAGGTAATGAATGTATGTGATGACTATTTGGTTAAACTGGACCAGATGTTCTTCCAACCTTCCCACCCCCATTCTTTTGTGCAGGAGACAGTACACCACTCTAAGTGTTTTAGAAAATAAACTATATATTCTAGGCTCGATTGCTCCCCATCTTTGCTCATCTCTCTTTCTATTTAGCAATTCTCTTCTCTCCAAACTGCTTTCCCTTTGGTTGTCTGCAGAACTGGCTGAGCACCCACACCTCACTCCACAGTGTTCAGTCTTACCTCAAGTTCTAAGGCTGTCTGCATGTTCTTTCCTCCTCCCAACTTTTTGCTCTTTCTGCCTTTCTCAGGGCCACCCCCCATGACCTTCTCAGGAAAAACTACTTTCATGCTTACATATTGATGATAGGCAGTGGTTTAAAGTGATCTCCATCTTGTAACACACTTGAAGCTTTTAACAGCCAAGCCCAGGAAATTCTGGTGCCAATGGGTACCAGTGAAATCCGGAGGAGGAAATTTTGGGGGATAAGTGAAACTTTTTGTCACTGGATACTATCCATTCTCTCTCATTATATCTGTAATTGTTGCTCTAATGTCATAGAATTAAAATAAAAGTGTATACAACAAAATGAAATCAAACTCCTTCTATGCTGTGGTTCTGTGTCTTATGGCCTTAAATGTAGAAACATATCATTCACCCATCCCCAAATCTTTCATAGACATCCCATTTTCATGACGATTCTAGAATGTATTTTATTCATGGCTGTGCTCTATTGGCAGGGAATACAACCCAACTAGACCCACAAATTCCTTGCTGGTTTTAAATCTTGTACTGTTATCAGTTAGCTTGGGTTCTCAGAGAACTTTCTTGGGTTCCAATCAATATGGGGTGGTTGCCAAAGTATCCCTCAAGATGAAGAGATGGAGAAAACACAATTGTCACAACTTCTCTTGGGATGAGCAGAGGACATTTATTTGGAAAGACTATTCCCAATAGCTCCTGTGGGAGCAATGTGAGTGTATAGAGGAATGAATGGTGAGAAGGTGGAACTTAAAGATAGATGCAAGTTTGAGGCCAAGCACAATTGCTCAGGACATCACAGGAGGAGGAGCTGTGGGTGCCAGCAGAGGGGCCCTTTCTCTGCCTTCCTCCTTGTAGAGTTGAACCTGCCTCTAAATATGTGCTAGACAAGTAGTCAAAGATCTTCTTGTACCAAGATGCACTGGGTCCAGCCCGTAACTCAGACTGATTTTGCCAACATGTGTGCACAGTAGCTCTTGCTGCTGTTAGCTCCCCTCCTTAATATAGGAGACTACTGACTTTTCCTTAAGTGTGGCTTTCTGTAAAGTTCTACACAGATGCCCTGATCTGGTCTGACCGTCTGACACTCCTTCCCAAATGGGTTACGTGTCCCTGTGGATTCTAGGACTGAAAACACCTTGTCCTGGGCAGTGATTCATACACTCAGATTAAGCAAATGACTTATCTTCTCTGCTTTGCATGGTGGATTCAGAGACACATGATTTCTGTCTGAATGTGTAGAAAACAATGATCTCATCCTCTCATTGCCCTGACTGCCAGGACTTGCCCTTACAAGTCTAAAGTCCAGCTGTGTTTCTTCTTCAGTTACAACATGATTTAAAGGACAATCTGTTTTAAATTGCCTTAGGATAGAAGACAATGAGAATCAACAATTTAATTTTTGTTTTCTTTGTTACCAGTGATTCATTTTTATAAAACCAGATTGGGAAGATAGATATAGAAGCAAAGAAGAGAAGCAGTGTTGTCACCTATAATTTGGGTTTGACCCTGGACGCATGCTTTCTTATTTCATGTACCCACTTAACCCATTGTCAACCTCATACATTTCTGGCCTCATTCATTTTTTGTACTTAAAAAGTACTTTTTTCTACACTCATCTTTCCTTGAGGGTTTCCTATTCCTCAACATTCTTCTTGATATCAGAATCGACTTTATCCCTAGCATATCCAATTATTCTCTGACTTAGTATTGTATGGATTTATTGACTCTTGCCAAATTAGAGTAATTTCCAAGCTAAAGTGCACTGCACAGTTACACACACACACACACACACGCACGCACGCACGCACACATAAGCATGTATCTCCAAGCATCTCTAGCAGACACTTGGCTTCATGCATATTACGTTATTGTGCTATTTGTGGTGGGGCTAGGGATCACCATGAGACCCATATACAAACTCAGATAAAATATGGTAATTAATTTCTCAAATTCCAAAGCAGAAGCCACAGCCTTTCAAATATAGGCACTCTTACAAAGAAAATTAAATGAATCCTTTTAAGCTGAGTGTGAATGTAGAAATCAAAAGTATGCGATAAACGCTGGCTTGGTGTCCCTCTCAAGGCATAGTCTTTATTAATGCTTTTTAGCCTACTGCTATGAGTTTACTATAAAAACCCCAGAATACCTTTGGTTATGAAATGGGTTATGAAAAAGCCTGAACATGCCACATTATTCTGGATGATGACTGTCACCGGTTGATTTCCCCAGGAAGTAGATTTTGTGATCAAAATAAATAATTATTGGTGTTTTAAGCCGCTAAGTGTGGATGTTTGTTATGCAGCAGTATTTCACTGGAACGGGGCCTTCTGTGAAGTCTGAGACATCCTTACCTGTCTTCCTATTTCAGTAAGCTATTCTCTCAGTCCAATCCTATTCATTCCGTGGGCCATCAGACTTTATGTGATCCTAGAACATAATAAAAAATGATCTATTTCATATAGCCAAAAATTTGGCTTCAAAAATCCCGATAGTATAAAAATAACAAATAATAATGACATCATATAACTAGTCATTCAGTGCACATTTTAAAATAATTTCAAGCTGCAATTTAAAATGCTATATAATATATGAATACATTATGTTGATATCTAAGTTAATATCAAGGATAACAACACTTAATATGGAAACTTTTCATGAGGCTTCTGGCAGCAAACAATACTAGACCGCACTTCCTGACAGGAAGCAAACGTAGAGTGCCTGGATTGAGTTAGAACCAAGTGCAATGCCATATCACACAACTGCTAGCATCTCATGTGTGCATTGGCATAAACAATGAAGTCTTTCTCAGAATGAATGAGTGTCTCTTTGGTTTATCAGGGCATTTTATAAGTTATCAGCCATTTTGTGCAAAGGATGAAGGTACTGGATAGGACATAACACAATAGCCACTGTGATAAGTGGTGCAAGAAGTGGAATGAGCTCCACTTACAGGTGTGTAAATTTGCTCTAGGAAATGTAAATAACTGTGGCAAAGCAATGATAAGTCCATACCTATGCTCATAAGTGAAATAAAGTGAGAGATCAGTTGTCATTACCTGCTTCCTTCCTACATCTGCCTGCAGAAACACAAACCACAGTTCTTTTAGAACATTTCCAGCAACTATCCAAACCGATAGATGATCATATACTGATCTATACTGACCTGGACCAACCTCATATTCCTTGCATCATGATGCCACATTCTTAAGAGCCATTCCTACTTATATTCCAGGTCTCTGTCAACAAAAACTAGAAAAGTCATACCATTCTCCAGGTGTATGTCACACCTCTGTGTGGGTAAACTTCATACCTCACCCTCTGGGGCCTGCTGGGACTTGAGTCTAGCTATAGCTCCCAAAGCAGAGAGTGGTGGTGGGGTGTCGGGGGAGCTGAGGAAAGCCTGCAGTGCCTGCAAGGCCACACTTTCCAGAGAAGCCATTACAAGTCTTCAGGGAAAAGTGGGAAGGCACTAATCTCTTCAGGCAGGAGGAAGAACTGCTTCGACCATTGTCTTCCCCACTGCCACCCCCAGTTTGATTCACAGGAATCAGCGTATCAGCTGTACTCACCACTATGATTTATTCAAAGGATATGAATCAAAATCAACAAAGAGGAGAAAAAGGTGCATGGGACAACGTCTAGTGGAAACCAGGCACAGCCTTGTGAGATTGCCTCCCCCCCCAATGAAGTCACACAGGATGCATTTAATTCCTCCAGCAACAAGTTATGATAACACATATCAAATTTCTACCAGGGAAGCAGAGGTGTAGAGCTCAGGGTTTTTATTACAGGCTGGTCACATAACCACCCTCAGCTTAGAACATACCAACATTTCAGAGTCCCAGAAGGAAAACAAGTCTCAGCATAAATCACACCGTTTGCACAAACAGGTTAGGCGCAAGGAGGCACTTTTATCATTTAAGGAATCAGTGGGGGTAGGGGTTCCTCCCAAAGTCCAAGTTCCAGGAATTCAACCAAGGGTTATCCTTGCAAGCAGACCTTTCCAAGGAGAGCAATCTCAGGCCTTCCTGTATTAACTCTTTCCTACACAACTGTCCAAGAAGCATTTAGAGGCTTGAGATGGCCAGTTTCATTTGTATCTGTTCACATATCTTTATTCCAATTTTCAGGATCCCATTCCTTCCCAATCAGTGCTTTAACTTTAACAACAGAATCTGGGTTTGTCTGGCTGTCAAACCAGATTGGGGGTGCTTCTGGCATTGGTAAGAAGAAAATCAGGATGCTAGCCTTACACAAAATAATAAATTGTCCTTCATATCACATGATTTTTGAATGCCCACTTGAATTTTCACATAGATAAAAATAATTATTCAATTATAATTATCTGAGCCAATAATCTAACTCTTTACATGTAAGTACAAGGGATATTTTTACATGGGATGCAAATACATTGAAATTTCCAAGAATCTATCTATCATATAAATTAAAAGGAGATTTTTTTCTCTATTTTGTCTGGAACTTTACTGAGAATGGTTCATCATTTTAGAAAATCACACTCTTTTTAAAAAAAATTATTTTATTATTAGTTTCAAGTATACAGTACCTTGATTAGACATTTATATAGTTTATAAAACGCTCCCCATAATTGCTCTTTTCCTCCTCTGGCTCTCCATCTAGTCAATAAATTAATGCTAACTGCATTCCCTATGCCGTGCCCCCCACCCCTGTGACCATCTATCAACTACTAATTTGTACTTTTTTAACACTTCACCCCATTCTCCCAGCCCCTCAACCTCCTCCCCTCTGGCCGTCACCAGATTGTCTTCTATATTTGTGAGTCTGTTTTTTAATTAGTTTGTTCTTTTTTGTACCTTAGATTCCGCATATAAGTGAAATTATATGGTATTTATCTTCCTCTGTCTGACTTATTTCACTCAGAATAATAACCTCTAGTTCCATCCATGTGGTTACAAATGATAGGATTTAATTTTTTAATGGCTGAGTAATAGAAAATCACATTCTTAATGACAAAACTACTGTGGCACTTGAGTCACAAAAACAACTGTATCATCAGTCTGCATTTGTGGCCAAGCCATTTAAAGTGATTTTGTGTGTGTGTGTGTGTGTGTGTGTGTGTGTGATTATTTCAAAATGTCACACATAGTAACAAAAATCAAAAATTTCCAGTTGAATATTGGCTTCCTTCTCTCAAATCCAACCTTATTTATCTTAAGTAGGCACAAATATGTAGTTACATCCTTGTTACCTCCTTGTCTCATAGTGAGGTCATACTGTCTCTTCTGTTGCAACACATGTTGCTGAGGAATGAATTTGTTCATATGTTACTTCAATTATATATTTCTATGCAACAAAACAGCCTGAAAAATAGTAGCTTAAAACAACATAACTGTTTATCATTGCTCACAATTCTGCAAGCTAACTGAGATGTACAGGGCAGCTTTTCCATCTGCAGTGTTGACTGAAGATGCCTGAAGGCCCTCCATTGCTGGCATATCTGGGGTGTGGCATGGTGGGCACTGACTTTGTCAGCTGGTGGCTTAGCTGTGCTGCAGGCCAGAATGCCTTTTTGCCCTCCACATGGCCTCTCCAGGGTGCCTGGGTGTCTCCCAGTATTGTGGGTGGGTTCAATTACATAATGTCCCAAGTGTGGAGTAGCCCGGCCTTAGAAGTAACAGAATGTCATGTCTACTATACTCTATGGCTCTAAAAAGTCACAGGGGAAGGATGAGACATTTTCCATGAGATGAACTGGTTCTGCGCTGCTGTAACACCAAATGGTGTAGGTAAGATGTGCTCCTGTCCTGCTCAAAGCTGTAACCTGCTGGGAGCTCACACCTCTACACGCCTTGCACTAGTGTGGAGCTAGTTTCTTGATACTTCTTGACAGAAGTATCCACTACAGAGTTCCAAACATGACCAAGCATTCTGGACTTCAAGTATGAATGACAGATGATAGCCTTGAATATTGAGAAGAAGCTTGAAGTAATAAAACATTTGTTAAGACATAGAGATCATGTGATATTGCAAGAGAATCAGGAATTCACAATGCACAATATTAAAGAAATAGCATTGAAACCATCAATAAAAGATATAATAAAATAAAATAAAATATTACAGTAAGCTGCCTTAATCGTGTCCAAAAACAACTTGCAATAAATGAGGGCGATGGCTCTAACACTGCAAGCAGCACTTCAAGCCAGTGAAAAGAAACAAACAGGACTGAGATCCCCAGGTATCCATCCTGGTGTATTTCATCCTATGAGTGACATGGCTTTCTGCCTATCCTTTCTCTAAAAACCACACCCACCCACCAAACTCCATATGCTTGTCCAAGCAAATGGTATATTTATGTGTATTTCTTTGTTTATTAAGAATTTAAGATGTTTCAAACTTCCACAGAATTATTAATAAGGTTTTTTCTTTATTTTGTAATAAATTAATTACAAGATCCTACCTACAAGTGTTGAGCATTCTGAGGCAGACCTTATCTTCCACATAGGCCCTGTTACCTATTTTACAAAATAATTCAATAACATAGTGACTTTTAGGAACATATATTCTGCTTTGTAACAGAAACAACCGAATATTGAAATTCATATTATTTTATTAGGAATGATTTTTTTTTTTTTACTTCTCCATATAATGGCTAGGTATATAAATATATATGAATGTCTATACATATGTTTGTATATCACATATATAGAGTGCATTATGTATGAATTTTATCACAGGATGGTGATATACCTGTAAAAGAGGAAATTGGGAATAGGGCTGAGGACCGCAAGCTTGGTGAGCTCTAAGGTTTACAGCCAATGCAGCTAACTCCCTGCACTGCCATACAAAAGGCCCCCACGTTAGTTATTAATTGCTGCCTAACAAACCCCCCCAAATTTAGCAGCTTATAACAATTTTTTTATGATCTTTTTTAGTTCCTATGGGTCAAGATTTAGATGAGGAGCAGCAGTGGCCTGTCTCTGCCGCAAGGTGTCTGGGGCTTCTACTAGGGACTCGAAGTGGGGCAGGACCACCTGAAGGCCAGCCCTTGCAGGTCTGGGGGTCCACACATGGCCTCTCCATATGGCTTGGATTTCCTCACATGAAGATGTGATGCCATCCAAGGACGAGCACCCCAGGAGAGCCAGACAGAAGCCATTCTGCTTTATGGCCCAGACCTGAAAGTCCCACAGCATCAATTTACCTGTCTCTTTGTAAGAGGAGCTTCATGGTGGAATATATAGTGGTGTGATCGTCTTTACAAAATACAATCTGCCCAGCCCCCAAGCAAGGACTTTGGGTAAAGCAACTGCAAAAAAGTTATGGGTAAATTGAGAAAGGGATGGGGGATGGAGGAAGAGATGAGGAAGGAAGAGAGAGTGGGAAAAGGGAGGGAGAAGGTGAGGGAGAGGAGGCGGAAGGAAGTGAATTCTACAAGGACATAAAGCAATTGTAATGCTGAATATTCCTGGAATATCATAATGAATTTAAATCTCTCAGAAGCTGTGATAAATATTCAATGTTTATTTGTATCACATCTTGAAAGAAAAGAGTTTCAGGAATTCCTTAAAGAGCGACATCATATGTATTGTCTTACAACTGGATTTTGTGCAGAGCTGAGCTTTCATTTGGCAATTTAGTTTTGGTGTGTTTTTTTAAAAAATCACATTTACCTTTATATCTTTTAAAGAGACTGTGAACAAAAGCCAGTTTTTTTTTTAGTCAGTAATTTTTGCTCTGGGCTCAAAGGCCTAGGAAAAAGATCGTGTATGTATGCATGTGCACACATGTGTATGCGGTGTGGTGCATGCATGTGTCAGATGTGTGTGTGTGTGTGTATACAGAAAACAAATGAAACAAGAAGGAACGTTTGTAGTTGTTCAGTTGCTTGTGGTAACTAGTTTCCTTACTAGACAAACTAATGGGCCAAGGGCAACTAAGCCAGTTCCTCTCTTCCAAGGACCCCTCCCTCTGACCACCTCAGATCGTGCCCCTGTATGGAACCCAACCTTCTCAAACTCAGCACCCAGAGTTTCACAGAAAACTCCTAGACTGCAACATGCTCTGCTTGTCATGCCTGATGGAATGGTGAGATCATGGTAGGTCACTGCAGAGCCCAATGGCAGTGTTCTTCCTTCTACCAACAACCAATAAGGAACATGAGCCTTTGGATTCTGCTCAGGAAACAGTAGGCACTCAATAACGTTTGTAAACAGATGAATCCAGAAAGCTCTGCCTGAGCTGCAGAAGGCAGGGCTGGAACCATTCCAGACAACCAGTCTTGGTGTGTTATGCTCAGAACAGTTTGCATTTTCTACACAGGGCAATTACCATCAATGCCAGATTGTGACAGAGAAACGAAACAAATGTATTTTCAGATACTTTGAACTAAACAAAACTTCATTCTCAAAATAGTTTGATTCCTGTTTATAATCATGAGTTTGCATAATGTTACCTGGAAGCAATATGGATTAAGACAGCAGCTCCAGAAAAACACACAGATAATTAAATCTTCAGGAGCTGAGTACATGATGTGACATTTTACTTACAGCACACCAAACAAAGTCAAATGTTTAATGTTTATTCTGCCCCACTATCTTTCTGGACTTCTGGTTGAAAGTGTATGATGAAAACACAGCATTAAAAACAACCAGAAAGCCCTCACAGAGACCGCAAGAGAAACAATAAAGAATCATTTAAGAACAGTCTCAAGGCCACTATGGTTTTTATGAGCTGAAATCTTTTCTACTACCCATCTTCAGCTTCTTTCAATCATGCTTTTAAGGTTCCCAGGGTCTCCCTTTCTGTTTCTTAGGGGAAAGATTTTACTTTGTAGCTCTAATTGTGTGTCCAAGGAAATCATAAGAAAGACAACTGCCATTTTACCGTCATTGCATATGAGTTATCTGCCAACCATGAAGGCTATTTGGGAGCCTTACTGTCATTTTTCTTCTTTCTTGAAAACTATGTCCAGTCAGTGGCCAAAATGTGTCCCAGCTGATCAAGAGTCTTCTGGAATCTTTTTCCTGAAACATGCTAAATATGGATTTCATCTCCAAGTTAGCACATAGTATATTTCTACTATGTTTCCCAAAGCATAAGAACTGGATATTAGATCAAATTTAGATCCTGTGCTGACAGACTGGAGGTCAACTTAGCTTTCCTACTTTCTGAAACTAGTGTTTTAGAATTTTTCCTTCTTCTAGTAATGTCATTTGCTCAATTTCTTCCTAAAGTCGTGAAAGTTAAAAGTTGAAAGAATTAAAGAAAAAGAGAAATCTTTTTCTTTAAAAAACAAAGAAATCTAGATTCTTAAACTTTAACTCACATATTTTTGTACTATAATCAAATGAGCAGGTCCCATTGCTTCTGAAGGTTCTCAGTCCCAGGGACTAAGCAGCATGAGCCTTGGGGTTGGGGGACATGTCCTTTGACTCACAGATGGGAGTAGAACTTGTCTCTATTGGAGAGTCTGTATAATGGCAAAGCACCAGGAGAACTGGTCTTGGCTCTGGTATGTAGCCCAACCCTATCCCTGCCCCAGGGTACCTCAGAAACAAAATTAGATCATTTCAATAAAGGCTACAACTGATGGCCTACTTGCGCTGGAAGCCATGATGCTATCCTCTCCTAATTGACTTCCAGTTTGTCACCCTCAGCTCTTTTCTGGATGGAGCCAGTGTTTCTTTTAGACCTGATACCTCCTAATTAAGCACACCAAGCCTAACCATCAGAAGTGACCTAATGAGAAAGCCCAGTTGTATAACAAAACATCTTTTCTATTCATCCACCTCCACTCTTGTGCAACAGGCCTTAGAGATTGGATGGAACCCACACCCAAAAGTCAGGAAGGTCTTTCTTCAGGGATCATTCTGTACCTGAGAAGTTGGAAACTCTGACCAGGGCAGAACGAAGCCAGCTATGGGCCAGCTCTGAAGAGATAGGAAAAGTTGGGCCCATTGACGTTTCTAATAAACCACTCCCAGGGGTTTTTCACCTAACCTATTAGGATCGTGACATACAGTTAGTCTTTGCTTTTTAATTGATTAAATAAAAAAATATGTGACATCTTTGTCTCTGACTTATACATATAACACATACATTTATGTTATAAATTATAAATGATTGACATCTATGAAGAATTACTGTGTTTATTTAAATGCCAGTAACTGAGACACAGACCTGAGGCATGGAGCAGTCAAGATTCAGTTTAAGAAACTAAAAAATTTTCTAAGTACTTGACTAGGAAAAGATTTAACACTTGGAATTAAGTGTTTTTAAAAGTCATTGAAGGAACAGGTTTTAGGCTAGGATTCTTGGAATGCCTTTCAGAATTAAATTCATTGCTGGAGCCACGCCAAGCTGTTTGGAGCTGTGGAGCTAGTGCCCCACCACACCAAGAAGTGATTTTCCTGGTACTCAAGAAATCAGAGGATGAACACAGGAGAAGCTTCAGAGGAGAAAGCAACAAAGATAGACGCCACAGGGAGTTGGCTCAGCCTCAACCCTGGCTTTCCAATCCTGCTCCTGACCAGAGGTCAGCAAATTTTTCCCCACCTTGGCCATTATAGAGCAAAGCAGCACAGATAACATGTAAACAAATGAGTATTCTGTATGTCTGTTCACAAAAACAGATGGCCCACCAGATTTGGTCCACGGGCCATACTCGGCCAGGCTTTGCTCTATGAATCTAAATGGAACCTAATTTATCTCTAGAATCTAAGCTGCAATGAAGTTTAGAAAATGCAATTTCTAGTTTTCCAATTAAATGGTCCTGAGACTGTGAAGGAATACTGTTTTCCTGCCTGATGAAAGCGCATTGCTTTTGTGTTTTGTCTCTATTTGAATAACAAAAAAAGCATTAGCCAGAATGAAAGGTGTGTGCCGGGTGTCAAGGGCTATGTCGATTTGCTTTAGTAAAAGAGACCACTTCTTGAAGAAAAGCCACAGTTGTAGTATTACATGATTACTTTATGATAATTTTCTGTTATTCTCTAAGAACCATCTGTCCTCTGCATTGGTCAATAAAAGGGACAGGAGATGGGAGTCACCACCTCTGCACCTTGTCAGTTTTTGATGGTGGCATTCATCTTTGCAATTCTCTCAGAGATGCTATATTGATATTGGTTTTACATGTAAGGGTAATTCCAAAGGTTTCCATTTGATCATTTCTGGCAGTCAGTCGATATAGATATTCAGCTAAATGTCGAGTGTTTCTATCTTAACTGTACATTGAGGAACTAAGAAAACTGCAACATGGGTTTCCAGAGCCACTGGCCTAACTGGAAAATGGATATGGGCCAAAACTCCATTTACCCCCTGGCACCCTCTCTATACATCTCAATTCTGGGGTAGATTCATATCAGCTCAGAAGTTTGTCTATGAAAATCTCAATGTCTCCCTTTCCCCTGTACACAGTCACTCTGATCAATGGCTTCAAGTTACACTCACGAAGACAGGGGGAAGGTTCACAATGTGTTCTTATGGCAGCTTCTCAAGGTCCAAGCTCAAGGGATCTGACCAGCTATTCACTCAAGGCCTTTCCATATGTTTTCTCACTCCAGACTCCAGAGTGTTGACTCAAGTGCTTTTCAGTTTAATAAATCAAGTCATATTCCCCAAAAGCACCCAAAAAGCTGTTGTTGAAAGAAATGTGATTTGTGCCAAGCATAGTGACCATGATGAGTGATCCACTTCATCATTTTTTCTGGATGAGTTTAAGGTTCTCAATCAGGTCCCTCGCCTGCTACAAACATTTTCTCTGAGCCCAGGGGTCCCTAGCAAGGGCAGCCACAACCTCTATCTTCAAGTGCAGTCAACTCAGTTATCCATGGGCTTGGTGCAAAGAGATGCCACCAAGAGCTTCGTCAGCATCAACCAGCTCTGAGGACTGTTACAGCAGCCTTCTGTTCATAAATGGAACCAGGAACTTCCCACCAGGCAACCTTCACAGAATGTGGGGCAGAAGCAACGGTAAAGATGAGGGGAGAGGCTCATCAGAGGAGGAGAGATAAAGTTCCTCAGTTATCCATGGGCTTGGTGCAAAGAGATGCCACCAAGAGCTTCGTCAGCATCAACCAGCTCTGAGGACTGTTACAGCAGCCTTCTGTTCATAAATGGAACCAGGAACTTCCCACCAGGCAACCTTCACAGAATGTGAGGCAGAAGCAACAGTAAAGATGAGGGGAGAGGCTCATCAGAGGAGGAGAGATAAAGTGAGAAGACAGCATGCACTGATAGACTGGATAATTTAGTACAATCCTCCTCTGAGAGCTACAGGAAGGACAGAGCTAGGGGGAGTGCAGCTTCTGAAGCCAGTCTTTTCAGAGAAGTGTGCCAATTCCAAAAAAAGCAGTCAAGAGGCAACAAGAGGAGTCATGAGCTCCTGACAGCTTTTCAGTGCTGCAGATATAAAACCTGGGACTCAGGGCCCACCAAAGGAAGGATTGATTTTGGTTTTAAATGAAGGGGTAAGTCTCATAGGCTACCCACACTCTGGGTAGGGATCATGAAAGGCTACATCCTAGGAGTAAGGGTGACCAGATTAATTGTCTCTCATAGAGACTGGATCTCAGCCTCAAAACATGTGCAAAATTGGATTATAGAGAATCTGAGCTGCTCTGGTCCCAGCTGCCAGCCAGGAAAAAGCATAAATCCTTCCTGGAGGAAGATAACATCAAACGAGGCCTCAAATTTTTCCTACTGCCTGTCATATTCAACATTTGGCCCTCAATCATAAATAACCAAACACCCATGAGACAAAAGCACAAGTATGCAAACCAAGAAAGGTAATAGAAAATAGAAGCAAACTCTAAAGACCTCCCCACCAAAAATGGAGTTATCAGAACTAGCCTTTAAAAAACTTTTTTATTTTGGAAAGTTTTAAGACACATCAAGGGAAAAATAGCTTAATGAACTCCCAGATACAAATTATTTATCTTCAACAATTATACAAGTACACACCTACACATTAGGGAAGAGGAGATATTAAAGCAAATACTAAACATAATATCATTTCACTTCTAAGAATTTCAGTATATAATTTCAACAACCTAACCATTAAACCATTCTCATACCCAACAAAATTAACAATAATTTCTCAGTAGAATCTAAAATTCAGTTTGAGTCGCAGACTCTAAATAACTACCCTTAATATGTTCAAGTAGATTAAGAACAAGATTGAAAATTCTGGCAGAAAACTAGAAACTTTTGAAGAAAAAAATAGACATTCTAAAACTAAAAAATAAAATTGTTGATAGTAAAGATCAATTAATGGGCTTAACAGCAATTTAGACACTGCTAAGGAAAAACTGTGTGAACAGATTACAGATTAGAAGAAAAGATTCTGAATAGAGTACAAAGAGACAAGCAGAGGGGAAAGGCAAAATAAATGATAAAAGAGAAGAGACCATAATCTCTTGCCCGGAGGCAACAGAGACACACTGGAGCAGAAGCAATATAAAGAACAATTAGATGGTGATTTCCCCAAACTGATGAAAGACATTTTAGTGAGCACAATTTATGCCCCTCATCGGATTCATTCATTTATTCATTTATTCATTCATTCCTGACTCTGAAGACCTTAGTTTTTTGCTCACAGCTATCTCCAGTTGCTGCTATCACTGCTGCAGCCACAGCTGCTACCATGTCACCTACAAGGACCAGGCTGCCTTGGCCTCATCCCAAGGTTCTCCATTTATGTCTTGGTGAGAGCCAGGGCAGCCCTAGTGTCCAGGCTTGGCATGACCAGTTCCCCTACCACTTATTAACTCAGCTTCTCCAAGGTGACATACTCTCCCTCTCTGAGGCTCCAGTTCCCCCACCACTTATTAACTCAGCTTCTCCAAGGTGACGTACTCAGAAGTGTGAAGGTGTCAAACTCACAAGAACTTTCATAATGAGAAACAAGAAATAAGATTGCCAGTAAATTAACTCCTCTCTCTTCCCTCCTGGGATAGACTGTTCTGAGACAGCATGTTTTTGTTCAGCCTGCTTGAAAATACCCTGGACAAGCGAGCATCCCACTGAGTTCCTTCATTAAGCTGCAGTCAGAGATTTCTGGCATTTGTTTTTCTTCCTTCTACTTCACTTGTCTTTCACCCTGTCCTGTGACTGTACCTCCTTCACCTTAGAATCTGCTTTCTTGAAAACTTAGATCAACATAGATATCAAACACAAATTTAATCAGCCTTATACACATTATACACGTTAAAAACACACACTTACAAACACACTCACATCTGAGTATAGGAAGAAACCGCTAAAAACCAATGATAAAAAGAGAGCCTTAGAAGTATCCAAAGAAAAATATAAATTACCTTCAAAGGAGCCATAATTAAAATGACATCTGATTTTCTAATCAAAACATTAAAAGCCGGAAGCCAATGAATAATATTGAAAAAATTTTTAAATGCCAAAATAAAATTGTATGCCTAGTGAAAATATTCTTCAAGAATAGAGACATCTTTGGATAAACATAAACTGGAGAATCTCATCAGAACAAACTCACTAAAGGAATCATTAAGTGTGCCATAAGGTGAAGGAAACTGACAATAGATAAGCTTGGACATGCAGGAAAGGGAAAAGAATAAAAATGTGGATAAATTTAAGGGAAAATGGTGTACATAAAAGAATTAAGGTAGGAGGAAGTAAATAGATTTTAAGTGCCTTAAAATCCCTGAATTGCCTGGTAAGATGTAAAATATAACAAGTGATACTATATATATAATAGGACAGGTTCATTTTTGTAATCTCTAAGATAATCATAATAAGAATAATAAAAGATTATATAACTCTTAAGCTAACAGAGGCAGGAAGTAGAGTAATAATAAATAACATTTAACTCAAAAGAAGGAGAGAAAAAGAATAGACAGGCAGCAAGTAGCAAACAGTAAAATGATAGATTTAAATTAAATGGATTGGTAATTAAATTACATGTTAATAAACCAGATGTTCCAATTAAAAGGAAAAGATTATCAGACTTAACAAAAATCAAAATCATAAATAAAACATTCTAAAACATAAGGATCCCAAAGGTTGGCAGTAAAAAGATCAAGAGATATGCAGATACTAACCAGAGGAAGGTGTGAAGCCATGTTAATGTCAGACAACACAGACCAACTTCAGGTCAAACAGGGTTTTAGAGAAAAAGATAAGAGTCAACTCATCAGGAAATTAGAACACTTCTAATTTTTATGTACATAATAACATCATTGCTTCAGCACCTATAAAGCAAAAGACAAAAAGACATACCCACAATGAGAGTCAGAGAGTTTTATACACATCTCAGTAATTCCTAAAACAAATGACAAAAAAAAAAAAAATCAATAAGATTTCACAAGATTTGAAAAATGTAAAAAACTTTATCTGATTTACAATATATGCAGAATATAACTCTTTTCTAGAAGACATGGAACATTTACAAAAATAAATTGAATACTGACCTAAAACAAGCCTTAGAAAATTTCAAAGGATCAACATCATATTAAGTATATTGTCTGATCACTTCTCAATTAATCTGGAAAATAGTACACAATGTTCTTATGTTTGGAAGATAAGGAATAAATTTCTCAATAGCTCAAAGATCAATGAAAGCATCACAAAAAAATTAGAAATTAATTTGAACCAAATGATAATAAAAAACACTTATGAGCTATAATTAAAGATGTGCTTAGAGGGAAATTTAAATATTCAAACATATGTATTAGAGAAGACAGTCAATTAAATATCAATGACTTAAGTATCCACTTATAAAACTCAGAATAAGAACATCAAATTAAAAAGAGGTGGAAAGAGACAAAAGTGGAGGAAGGAAAGAGCAGAAATCAACATAATAAAAAACAAACGTGATAAAATAGCTCAATAAATTTAAAGGTTCATTCTTTGAAGGAACCAACTCTTCAAACTCCTGATGAGACTTATCAATATAAAAGAGAAGACACAAATTGCAAGTCAGGAATGTAAAAGAGAGCATAGCTGTAGGTTCTGAAGATGCTTACAAGATTGTAAAATGATAATTACAATGCAGAACTCATAAAATTTAAATAAATTTAAATTTTAAAGAGATAATTGGGCAAATTTATAGATAAATCCAACCTACCAAACCTGACCCCAGAAGAAATAATAAACATAAATGATCCCATAACTATGAAAAAATTAAAACTATAATTTAAAACCTTCTCTTAAAGAAAACTCCAAGCCCTAATGGCTACGTCAGTGAAAAATGAATGCCGATCTTACAAAAACTACCAGAAAACAAAACAGTGAAAATCCCCAACCCATTTTAAGAAGCATGAATGACCTTGCTAGCAAAACCAAACAAGGTCATTGTAAAAAGAAAAAAGTATAAGTCAATGTCCGTCGTGAACATCAATGGGAGAATTTCTAGAGCAAAGTGGTAGGATCCTCCTCCTGTGGAGATTTGTTTAAGAGGGAGTCTTGGCTGGTTGGCTTTGAGAGTTCATGGACTCCCACAACCCAGACTACCTCAGCGTCATTCAGCTGTTCCAGTTCCCTTGCACTTATCTGTGAAATCACACCTGTAAAGCTGTCTGATGGCCTGGGAGCCTGCTAGTGAGTATTCTCTGCTGTTCGCTTTGGGTCATTGAGTATCCCCTGCTGTTCGCTTTGGGTCATCCCCTGATGTTCGCAGTATTTCAAAGGTCAGAACACACTGTCTTCCCGCTACTGCCTCCCTCCCTGTGGCTTGTATCACACAGGCCTTGTCGTGATGTGCGATCTGCCCCCACCTGTGGTATTTACAGTTTGGGTGACACCCAATCACATAGTTTTATTGTGGATACTGTCCACGCATCGAGTTGTTTTTTTGTTTTTTTGTTTTTTGTTTTTTTAATCTCAGTCACTCTGTCTGGATTTGTTGAGGAATTTGGGGACATCTCATAGTTATGTCAGCACCACTGCCTTCTCAAGTGGAGTCTAACACGCACCTCTGGTGAGGTACTAGTCCACAGCAGGCATGTGGCGTAGTTGTTTCGGCAAAGATGGATATTCAGATGGTTTCCTGTGTTCTGCTATTATAAAAAATGCATAAAAATATTTTGGAAATATATTTCTATACACTGGTTCTTTGTTTTTGCAAAATATATTGTTAAAAGTGGGATTTCTATATCATAGAGTTAACAGACACTGCCAGATTACTTCTCCTAAAAGTTGTAGCTATTGACAATCCCATCAGTAAAATAATAGAACACAGTTTTCTCTAACTCCTTTTTTCTAAATTGTTAGAATAGGAAATTTGATATTTTGTTGATTTAATTTTAATTTTCCTGCTACTAATAAAGTTGAAAGTTTTAATGTTTTCTCACTTTTTGCATTTTCTCTTGCCTATTCATATTCTTTGATTTTTTTAAAAAATTGGATCTTTATTTTTTCTTTTCTGTAGAAATTTTTTGCATATGAACAATATTAAACTTTTGTTATTTGACTCTTTCTAAAACCCTTTGCTGTAGAGAAGTGTTTAACTTTTGCAGTAAATCTGTCACCATTTGCCTTTCTGCCCTTCGAGGTTTTTTGTTCCTTGAGAAGGTCTTCCTCACTCCACTATTAGGCAAATATTCTTCTCCATTGTCTTTAATAATTTTATGGGTTTGTTTTACGGTTAGCTATTTAAACCTTCTGGGATTTACTTATATGAAACAAGGTATAGATCTGTCTTAGCTTTCTGCCATGTTCTTCACTGGAACTTGATCCTACTCTACTTCAGGGTACCCTACTTAACTTGTCTAATTCTATGGGTCTTCCCAGAAATTGGTTCAGAGTGACCCGATTCTGGTTAAAAGAATGTAGGGAGAGTTGTGCTGGGGCTTTGGAGAAAGGTCTGTCTTGCTCGTCTGGGTAAGCATTCAGAAGTGACCTTCTCTCTTCTCTCTCTAGAAGTGGCCCTGAGTAAGAAGAGGCCTGGATATGCTACAGCATCTGACGACCTGTGAGGAGGAAGCAGACATGGGAAGGCAGAGCCAAGAGACTTGCAGAAATGTTCTAAAGGCTGCACATTTCTACAGTTTGTTTTGTTCTGCATCCTCCTATAAGACTGTATAATATAGCCTTATGTTCTAAACATGTTTTGTTAAATTCATCTCCATTTATTTTATTGTTTTTATTTTTATGATAAATGGGGTAGTTTTCCATTTATGTTTTGTTTATTGATATTATTTTTAAAGCTATTGCTTTTTACTTATTTGTTTTCTGTACAAAATTATCTTTTTAATTCAATAGTAGTTGTTTTTTTAATTTGTTGTATTTTCCAAGCCTACAATCTTAGCACCCACAAATAAAGATCATTTTGATTCTTCTATTCTAACATTGGTATGACTTATTTCTTATTTCTTTTTTCTTATTTTAATACTTTAGCTAGACCTTCCAAAATAATATTAATAATGATGATAGAGGGCACTGCACTCATGTTCCACATTTTAGTTGTTTAATATTCCAATATTCTTAACAATTTATTATGTAGATTTTTGATAAATTATCTTCATTATGTCTCAGCAATTTATCCCTAGTTCTATTTTATTTATAGCTCATGTTACAAATAGCTAAATTTTATTCAACTGTTATTTTAAAATCTGTTGATATAATTATATGATTCTTTAATGTGTTTATGTAACTAGTTTGCTAAACATGTTGAGTAATTTATACATTCCTGAAGTAAATTCTACTTGGTCAAGTAGGATTTGTTTTCTAATTCTCTTCTGAATTTGATTTGCTAATATTTTATAGTTTTTTGGGTTTTGCATATATATTTACAAGGGAAATTAATCTACTGTTTTCTCTTTTACTTTATTTTCTTTAAAGTCAGATTTTGCTGTTAAAAGTACAATAAGTGAAATATAAAATAGATGAGAAATTTCCTTCTTTTTCTATGATCCACCGTATTTATTGGAATAACATGGAAACTACATTTTATTAATAGAAACATGCTCTCTAAGGGTACCATTCTCTATCAAATGAAGGGATGTGCTTCTTACTGTATATAGTACCACAGAAGGGCTTTTTGCCATAATAAATAGCTGCTTTGAAAGTATAAAAATAATACAGGCTCATATATGTTGACATTTAGGAAAAACATAAATGTAGGAAAAATATTTCAACTCTTCTAAAAATCAAATCATATTTCATGCCAAAATATTTTCAAATCAATATCATTCTTCATGGAAAAAAAAATATTATTAAATGGCTTCATTGAAACAAATAAAAATACACTTTGAGGCAAAGGAAATTGTTCTCAAGAAGGATTCACAAAGCCCATCACAATGACCAGAACCACAGTAAAACTAAAGTTATATAACTGAAATGTACAAGAATAGCCAAAATCACTGAGCCTAAGGAAATGGTCATTTGGCATAAACAATTACTCATCCCTTCCAACTTTACAAGAATACAGTGAAGATAAAAAATATTTCCATGTGAATGCTTCTGAGTGTTTCAAAGGAAGCTGCATTTGCTATATAATCACTATTATTGTTGAGGCTGCCAATTTAAAAATGATCTCTCTCTCGAGTGACCAAAAGGTCTGGCCATTTATGGTGTTTGAAAAGTGTTCGACTATGAGAAATGATTATTATTCTTGGCTCTGCCATAAAATAAAATTATTCAATAAGTACCCTGTGCCAGAAGGCTTTGGCTAGTAGAGTTCTCAAGCTAAAATTAGGTAGTTGTCCAATCTTAGACTAGTTATTAAAAGATACACAATCATATTACTAAGCTATCTCGGGAGAGAATGTTTTATATAATTTGATGAATAAGACTTGAAGGCTTACATAGAATCATGTGGTCTAGATCTATTGTTTTATAGAATTTAAGCTGATGGTTGAGGTGAAATGATTTGTCTCATTTATTCCTCCATTTATTCTGCAAGTATACAAGAAATAGTATAAGAAATTGAGGAAAACAGTGGAGAGCAAATAGAACAGGTCCTTGCTTTCAAATTATTTTCAGTGTAAGAGAAGAACATAAAGATGATAGATCATCATGAATGTTAACTGTGTGTGGAGATAATACATTAATTAACTTGATTGTGGTAATCATTTTACTATGTATACATATGTCAAATGATCATGTTATATACCTTCAATATATACAATTTTTTTACTAACAAATAAAGAATAAAATTTAATCCCCACTTCACACCATGTATAAAAATTAACTCAAAAAGAATCATAAACTTAAATGTAAGAGCTAAAATTGCAAAAGAAAATAACAATAGAAGAAAATATAGGAATAATTTCCATGTCTTTTGGTTAGACATGGAAATGTTGTATTTCCTAAATACAACAATAAGGCACATATGACAACAAAAAAATAGATAAGTTAGAGTTCATCGAAATAAAAAACCTTTGTGTTTCAAAGGTCACTATTAAGAAAGTGAAACGACAACCGACGGAATGGCATGATACATTTGCAAGTCATATATCTGATAAGGAACTTGTATCTAGGACATATGAAGAACTCTTCCAACTCAACAATAAAAAGAGAACCCAGTTTAAAAATGAGCAAAGTAGCTGAATAGACATTTCTCCAAAGAAAATATACAAATGTCCAGTAAGCACATGAAAAGATGCTCAATATCATTAACCATGAGGGAAGTGCAAATCAAAACCACAACGTAAAATTACTTCATACCCACTAGGACGGCTATAATAAAAAAGATGGACGATAACAAGTATTGACAAGGAGATGGAGAAACCAGGAAGCTCAAATACTGCTTAAGGAATTATAAAATGAGGCAGCTACTTTGAAAAACCGTTTGGAAGTTTATCAAAAAGTTAAACATAGAGTTATCATATGCCACCTCAAATCTACTCCTACATATGTACCTCAAAAAAATTGAAAGCAGGTATTCAAAAAATACAAGTACATGCATTTTTGGAGCAGCACTATTTACAATAGCCAAAAGGTAGAAAAAGTCCAAATGTCCATCAATGGATGAATGAATATACAAATTGTGATAATCACATAAAATAGTATATTATTCAGCCAAAAATAAGAAATGAAGTATGACACATATTACAAACATTATGCTGACTGGAAGAATCCAGAAAACACGTTAAGCGGAAGAAGCCAGACACAAAAAGTTACATATTGTACAATTCTATCTATATGAAATGTTCATAATAAATAAATCCATAGAGACAGAACACAGATTGTTATTTGCCAGGAGCTTGGGGGGAAGGAAGAATGAAGAGTGAATTTTTAATGGGTATGGGGTTTCTTTTGGGAGTGATGAAGATGTTTTGAAAGTAGGTAAAGGTGGTAATAGCACAACATTGTGTTCACTAAATGCCACTGAACTGTTCACTTTAAAGTGGTTAATTTTATGTTATATAAATTTCAGCTCAATAAATTGCTTTTAAATCCCAGATAATCATGTGGTGAATTGTTGTTGCCCTTTTTTTTAGCCAGTCAGCACCCATCCTTTTATACATGCTGCTCGCTTGCTTAAGTTGTATTTGATCAACTCATTATGTCCTTATAAAACCCCTGTATATTGGCCCCTGATTAGCAGCCATTGGCCAGGAACTAGGAACAGGGTGACAAGAGGAACAGAGTAGCAAACTTGGACCCCAGAAACCTGGGTTAAAAATTAGTACTGTTATCTCCTAGCCCTGCACCTCTCGGGGAAGTTCCCATCAATATGGCCTCATTCCTTCCTCTGTAAACAGGATGAGGACAAGAAGGTCATAGCAAGATTCTTGCCCACCTCACAAGACTGCAAGAACAAAGAGAAGAGTGGTATAAGTGCTATTGTAAGCTGTAGAATGAATGTAAATTTTGAATTTGATTTGTAACAGCACACAAACTTCATTTCTTTAATATAGTTTTTTCCTCCCTCTGATTCAAGCTGGTTTTCCTCAGATAATGGCATTATGACTTACTTGCTTTTTTTCCCCACCCTTATCCTCTGTATGCCTTTCCTTTAATCATTAAGCCTTAGGACATAAGATTAACTGAGCCTCAGGTCTATAATCATAAAGACAATAGGTGTCGGTTGGACTTTAGACTAAGAATAACATCTTGGCTTTAGATGTGTTTCAGCTCCAGGCCCAGAGAGGCAGAACCACAGGACCAGACAGGATGGCATTCCAGAACCGGATACAATGATCAATTACCTCATCCCCCTCCAACCCTCCAATAAGTAGCACTCGTGAACCCAACTTCCTTAGTTTCTATGATGACTGATTTTTCCTGTGTAATCTGTATTCCCAGGGAGTCAGGTCTTTGCGCGATAGCTCACCTGTGTCTCTGGGACTTGCAACTCTCTAATAAACCTTATTTTCTTTGCTGCAAAACCTGCATGTATCTTTTTTTTGGCTTAGATGCATGCAGAAAGATGGACCCCATTTTGTCCTGATAACAGATTGAACTACATGAAATTGCCAAGAGTCAACCATTTTTGACCTACAGTCACAATTTTTGACCTACAATTGCTACCTTTTTAGGATGAAAACTGTTGACAAAAATGGTTGACTTTTGGCAATTTCATGCAGTTCAAGATAACTTTTAGTCTATTATGTAGGAATAACCTCTTGCATTAAAAAGTATAAAATGAGTTATCTCTCTGATAATTTAGTTTTATAAATTCCCAGGTAGCACTGCATCTTATTCCATCGCTGACACCTTAAATATGCTAATCCATATACCTTATAGTGCTCAGAAGCATACCAAGAGGGTAAAATGTAAAAGAGTGTATTATCACATAGAAGTTAAGAGGATAGATGCTGGAACAATTGCCATAGTTCTAATCCTGGGTTTTCTCTTAGTTCCTGTGTGACCTTGGACACATTGCTTAACTTCTCTGTGCCTAAGTTCCTTCATCTGTAAAATAAGATTAATAATACTTCGCAAGACTGTTGTCAGGAGGACATAAATCAGTGAGTGTGAAGCATATAGAAAGGTGCTTGGCACTTGGTAAAAACTATCTATTCATTTTATGTTATTGTTATTGACTTTCACATTTGGCTCAAGATAAGTTTGGATTTAATCTGACAAAATTATATTTTAGTGATGAAAGCCACACTTTAAATGTTCTGTGAATTTGTGTATGTGTGTGTGTGTGTGTGTGTGTGTGTTGGTCTATGTGGTTTAGGGGGAATAAAAAGTAGCTAATTTTAAGAGGTTCTATAAATCTTTTTGCCCTGAAAAGGCAAAAGCCATGTGCTCCCAAGGTAGTCACATAAAGTTGGAATTCTGAGAGCCTCTTTCTGTTCTATAGGAAATCTTGATATTTCTAGCTTACTCACCATAAAATCTAACTTTGACCAAAGTTCAAGAAAATACAACATAGGAGTTCTTATGTGATACACTTAGGGGTGAAAGAACAATGGAATGCAAAATTTGCTAACATGTTAATATGAAACTTGTAGCATTTTTCCTAATGTGAAAAGCCTGCCTTTATTATTAAGTTGTCTCAAGAAGTTTTTTTTTTCTTTTAACTTGTGAAAAAATTGATGAGAATACCCATTTCCAGAAATTGTGCTATAAAGTGGACGTTTTTACATATAAGTCATATCCATGTTTCTCAAGGTATGTTCTGAAAAACAACTTCATCAGAATCATCTGGAATGTCTGTAAAGACGCAGATTTCTAGATCCCAGGAATAAACAAAAAACTGAGTATGAAAACTATGTTTTTAAGTAACTTTTTAAAAGGAGCATGAAAATACGATAAAGAGAACAAGACATTATGAGTAACATCAGTAGAGCTTTGAAAAAGAATGCAAAAGAATTTCTAGAAATAAAAAAATTTTCACTCAAAGCACAATAGACAAATAAATTACAGTCAGTGGAGAGAGAATGGGGTGAGGGTAGGGAGATAGAAATAAAGAAATCATCCAGAATATTATCCAGAGAAACAAAGAAACAGAAAAAACAAAAGGTAGTTAAGAGTTGTGAATGCTCAAATGAGAAGGCCTAGTATGTGTCTAATTTATGTCTGAAAAGGAAATAATGGAAATTGAGGAAGAGTCAACATTTTTAAGAGATAGTTGCTGAGAATTTTCCAGAATTGCTGAATAACAACAATGTTAAGATCCAGGAAGCTGAATGAACTTTCGGAATAAATTTTTAAAAATATCCTCCCACACATGTAGATGTATCATAGTGACAACTGCAAAACATCAAAGCAAAAGAAGTTTTAAAAGCACCCTGAGGAATAGAACAGGTTAGCTATTTAAAACAAAACAAAACAAAACAAAACCCAACACTTATTGTAGCAAAAAGATCAGAAGACTGTTGAAAGAATATATCTAGCGTGGGTATATTGTCGATCAAAAGTGTTGAGATACCATTTCACACCTACCAGATTGGCAGAAATATAAAGTCTGATAATCACAAATATTGGAGAGAATGTGAATCAATGGAAACTCTCATTACTACTGATGAAATAGTAAATATGGTCAGCCAGTTAGAAACAAATTTGGTGCTATCTGGCAAAGTAAAGCATGAGCACATACTATAATCTATCTTTATTCCTAGGAAAACACTTGCAAACACGCTCCAGAAGACACATACAAGAACATTCTTGGCGATATTGCAGATAACAAAAATATAAAAGTAACCGAACTGTCCATCAGTAATACTATGGAAAGTAAATTGTAGTGTCTTCATATGAAAGAAGTCTACAATCATGAAATGATCAGCAACTACGTGCACCAACATGAAGAAATCTCAGCAACACAATGTGAGTGTAAGAAGTCACATCAAGTATGTACAGCTGATTGCATTAACATAACGTCCAAAAATGACAAAAGCTTAGGTATAATAACTAACATGTTGTTAGCTCTGTGTGTATGTGTGTGTGTAGTAAAAGTATAAAAATATGAATACACACCAAGTTCAGATTAATGTTTTCTTTTTTAAGAGGAAGAAAAGAGAATCAGAGATGGGTAAGAAAAGGGCTTCCATTGTGTCTTATCTATAACATTTTACTTAGAAAATAAAACTCAAAACAAATATAAGAATATATTATTATATATTAAATATGGGCAACAGTAAACCTGGATTTTTTATTATTACTTGTGATTTTCTCTATATTTGAAATATTTGGTAATTTTAGAAATAAAGCAGACTAGTATACATAATATATAAAGAGCTCACAAAAATATTAAAACAAACAAACAAACATACAAACAAACATTCCCCTCAAAACGGACAAAAGATTTAAACAGATACTTTTTTTTTTAAAGAAGATATACAGATGGCAAGTAACTCAACATCAGTAGTTACTAAGGAAATGAAAATTAAAATTACAATGAGATGCCAACAGCACCCGCACTAGTAGAACAGATAAAAATTAAAGACTACATCAAGTATTGTGGAGGCTGTGGAGCAACTGGAACTCTCTTACATTTCTGGTAGCAATGTATAGTGAAGCAATCTTTGTGGCTATCACTTTGATAGTTTCATAAAGATTAAACATATAACCTATATAAACCATATAACCTGCCATTTCACTCCTAGGCATTTATCCAAGACAAAAGAAAGCATATGTTTATAGAAAGACTTTTATACAGTGACATGGCAGCTTTATATGTAATACTCCAAAAATTGGAAGCAATACAAATGTTCATGAGCAGGTAAGTGGACAATAAACTCTGATATACCCATACAATAGGACATTATTCGACAATAAAAAGAAATGCATTATAGGTTCCAATGAGGATCACTTTCAGAATAACTATATTCAGTGATAGAAGCCAAACAAAAAAGAATATTAGCTGAATGTTTCTATTTAATTTGGAAAATGTAAGTTAATGTATAAGAAAGTAGGTCAGTGATTGCCAGGGGATAGAAATTGGTTGATGGGAGGAAGTGGTGGGGGAATATGAGGGAAAATGAGGTAACTTCTGGGGGTATTTCATATGTTCATTATCTTGACTATGGTGATAGTTTTACAAATGTATACCTATGCCTAGTTTATCAAATTGTACTCTTTAAATATGTGCATTATGTGTATCAATTATACCACAGTAAAGCTGTTTACAAAATAAATAAAGAAGTAGTAACTGACTAGCAGGGTAAATGAAGCCACAAGCCATAACCTGCAGAGAATTCTGACAAAAATGAGCCAAATTCTCCATGAAACACCAGAAAGTTTCAGTCATGTGATGCATTAGGGATGTTGGAAGGTGTAAAAGAAGGACTTGTATTAACGTGTTTTACAAACCACCAAGTCACCTTCCCAACTCCCCAGCCAGAAACCAATCACGTCCAAACCCTACTCTACCCTTTGCTACAACACCCACCCACAGGTCAATCCACTCCAGCCCAGAGTCATGGCAGTCAGGCTTGTCCCCGGCTAGCCATTGGTCTCTTTGTCTTAGAGAGAAAAGAAAGCCTCCACAGAAAAGACGTGGGTTCCTACCTGCACGCACACCCACAACACTGGCCTGCCGCACCGTGTCTACAGAGCAGCCCCCACATGGTACAACCTGTGCCTGAAACAGTCAGCTTCTTTTTAAGTCTCTCTAAACATGAATAGACAAGAATTTCTCAAGCATTTAAGGAAATCTTCCAATACAAAAAAAGAGCCAAAAGAAAGAGAGATAAGGAGATGAAGGGAGGGAGAAAAAAATCAAACCAGAAAAAATGGAGACAAGACAGAAAACAAAACACTATCTCAGAAAAAATTGTTAATAACATCTTTAGAAAAATAAAAGAAGCCACTACTACATTGTAAATCGAGAATGAATGGCATAAAAAAGAATAATTAAAGTTAAGAAGGCTCCTGGGCATTAAAATTATGATAGCTGAAATTAACCTGGAACTTGAGGAAAGAAGGTTTGGAGGAAAAGTTTGTAAAATGAGCAGAGCCAGTTCGAGCTGGCCAAAACAAGGGAGTAGTACAGTAGGCCAGCAGACCAGCTAAGCGTTCCAAGCGCAGGGATGTAAAATCAGTCCACTCTTGAATTTTTTGAGGATTTCATCCTTCAACTTGGGTGGAGGATAAATGTGTAGAAGGTGTCTGTAGAGCCATCATGGAAAGTTGTTTGGTTTCTGCCCAGCGAGGGGCAAAGGGGTCCTAAGCCAGCCCGAGTTCTGCTCATCTGGGCCCCAGGCCATAGCTGCATCTAACCCAAGAGAACGAGTCCCTGGGAAAGGGGGCCTTTTTGTAATTCACATAAAGGTACACAGTGGACCACCAAGTGGTACAAACTCCAGAAAAGGGCAGCCACTTGTTCCTCAAAGTACAACTGCCAGTACAGCAGTACATCCATGAAGATGTAGCTCAGACCATGAGTGACAGCCACTTGGTGGGAACCAGGCTGGTCCATGAGACAGACATTGCTTGTCCCACAGGGAGAACACAGACATTTGACACCTGGCCACACTCTAGCAGTGGCAGCTGAGACACTTTTCTCCAGCAGGTGCCGCTTCCACTGTGCTCTGTTCACACAGCACCTTTCCCCAGGCTCTTCTTCTGTACTCTCCCCACCCACAGAGCCCCTTTCCCAGCAGTCACAGACACCGTGATGTCGGCAGCATCACAAGCCCCTTTCCTCTCATCTCCTGCAAAAGGACACTTGGGGGCAGTCATTCAACATCTCACACGCTCTGTCCTCTGGGCGACTCTGCTCACCCTGAGAATGGAGCCTTATCAGAAGGCCCCAGGATGCTCTCTGACAACTCTGAGCCTACAAAGACCATAGGTGAAGTTCCTTGCACACAGCCACTACTGGTCCAGCCGGCTGGGCTGCAGATTGCTCTCAGGAAAAAGAGCTGGGTAGAACCCACTGGCAGTATTTATAAATCACAGCCCTTCCTCTGGCTCAATGAGCAGGAGAACAAATTCAGAGGTATATTGTTTTAGGTGGATTTAAAGAAATACAGACACACATACAGACACACAGACACACACATACATAACTTTATTTCCTTGTCATTCTTCCTTTCATTTTCTTAGAACCCTGACACACTGCCAGGAGCACTTCATCTCTTCCTGAAGGTGTGTACAGTCTATCTGTTATAAAACCATTAGGGTTTAAAGCACATGAGGAAGAGGGACAGAAAACACAGACTGAAAGCTCAGGCATTTACCAAAACAGTCCTTGCTGGAGCTGGGGATTCTATCTCCTTACCTACACTACTCTCACCACAGCATTTAATTATCGGAAAAAATACCCCAAGGCGGTATTGTGTGAACCTTAAGACTGAAATATTAATAAACAGACAATTTGCTCACAAAGTGGCAAGATCAAGAAAGGGGGCCTGACTTGAACTTCAAAGGAAGCCTAGCGATGATGGGAGATGTGCTATGATGACTCACGTGCAGCGTGAGAACCCTGACTTTCACAAACACGGGGAGGGGCTGAGGGCTGACAGTCAGCAGGAGCAGGGGCTAGGTCCACTGGCCAGACGGGTGGGATTTCTTGGAAACTCCAGCAACTACCGCAGAAGCCCGGACTCAGGGCTGGCAAACAGAGTGACACAGTGCCTGCTCTGTCACCTTGAGGTTGCCCCTCATTTCTGAGTGGCAGCCGTCCCTTCATGATCATTGTGCAACCCCATGTGATTACAAGCTGAGGCTCCTCTCAGAGTGGCAAAGTCAGTTTTGTGAAATAGAACCTGGAGTCCTACCGAAGCTAGACAGAGCTTTCTTCATTGTTATGATGAAAGCCTTCTCAGATCCATGCCCAGATGACAGCCCAGAAGGAAGAAAGTGAGTGCGTGTGTGCACGCGTGTGTGCGCGAACACACATGCGTATACATACAGTTAGGGGAATAGACACACGACCAAGGTTCTAGAGAGTTACAAAAAGTCCTCCTCACTGGAGAATTCATACTGGTTTGGTGATTGACGTAGGGGATGTGATGAGAGCCCATGAAGAAAAGGACTTATGTGCAAGTGCAGTTGTCCAAGGCTCACCACGTGGTGGCCCGGGGTTGGCGAGGGAAGCTCAGGCTGCTGAAAATCAGATGCATGCGCACAAGAGTCATCAGATGGACTGCTGGAGGAAATTCGGGAGCGGAAGAACTGCTGTGGTTGGGGAAGAGGAAACCTTTACACGAGTCAGGGAAATTGTCTACTCCCTTTGTGTCCTTTCATCTGCAGGAGTCTCTGCTGTCCCGGTCAGTGGAGTCGGCCTTCCTTCCCCAGCCTGGCCGCCTGCAGTGATGGAATCAGTGTACCATACCTCTGGTTTCCTGAGGCTTCCTCTCCATTAACCATGTGCTTTTTAGTACTGGCCTCCCTGCAGGGACACCTTGAGCCCGAGAATCCGGCGCTGGTCAGGGCAATGAAAGAAGGGATCTTTCCATCACGGGTGTCCTATACTTGTGGGGCTGGTCCCGCTCACATGGGGCCACCATTGTTGACACATGTAATCACATGCTCACACTCATACATACATACCTACACACATACCCTCACACCGTAGTACACACACAAACACACATACACACATATATACTCACATACTCACACACTCAAACATACATACATGATCACACTTGTGCATATACATATATATGTAACATGTGCACATGCTCACATACCTGCTCACACATATATGTACACACACATGTTTGTGCATACACACTTACATATACCTACATACATTCACACAAACATACACACACGCATCCTGGGTGAGATCGCCACAGCCCCCCACAACCTCATGCCCAAACCTAGCTGTCTGCGGTGAGCACAAACTCATGACCCCAAGTTCCTGAAATGCTGAATTATAAGGTCCATCCGAGGCCAGTTTCCAGGGACTGAGGCCAGCCCAGCAGTAGGGTTCCCCGCTGTTCCCATCTGAAGCGCCCCATGGGCTATTCTGTAAGCCTGCAGAATGCTCTCTCCCCTCCTGCCTCCTCTTTGCCCTCCCTCCTCTCCTACGCCCTCTTCTCCTCTCCCCCTCTGGCTCTCCTCTCCCTTCTCTGTTTCTCATCCTCGCTCTCCTTTCTCTCTTTCCTCTCCCCCTCTGTCTCTCAGTGGCAGACTCTTCCCCACCTGACCCCCTCAGCTCCCATTGCATCTTGGAAAGACAAGAACGTCATCCCAGTGGAGACAGCTGGCCGACACCACCTTCACTGAGATGGAATCCACATGATCAGTGCTGGGACAGATAAACTCCACATGCCTAATGACGTGGAGCATGTAGGAAACATTCCTGCCAGAAGAGCCTCACCTGAATCTAATTTTAAGGACACATCAGACAGACCCGAAATCAGACATCCAGCAAAACAACTGTCCTGCAATCTTCTAAATGCTCAGGGTCATGGAAGACAGAGAAAGTCTGTTGCCAGTTCAAGGAGACTAAACAGATGCCTGTGAAGCAGGATCCCAGGTCAAATCTAGGCCAGAGGGAAGATGCTGGGAAGGACACAAGGGGCAACTGGAGAAATCTGAGCTCTGGCTGCAGGCTAGACAATAGTAGAGCCTCATGTTAGATTTCTGGAATTTAAAAAGGGTGCGGTGGTTATGTCAGAGGACGTCCTCGTTCTCTGTGAATATCTTTGAAGAAAGAGCCTCCCCACCCCTTTTTTATTAACTCCCCTCTCCCCACGCAGCTTGTCAACAATGATTGTTAATAAACAGATAAACAGATGACACTGCCACGGCCTTCTCATTTGTCTTCACCTCTAATCCTTACAACAACCCCATGACGTTGGCATCTCTGTCCTTACTTTACAAATGCTAAACAAACTCAATGTCAAAGATGTTCCCATGCTAATAGCGATCAGAGCTAGGACTGGACACTCCTCTCTGACTTGATGTCTTCCAGCAGTCCACTGCAAGGCCCTATGTCATCATTTAGTGTCATAGGTCATAGGTCACCCTACATGTTGTGTAGCTGATGTAATAGTCTCTCTGTCCATCGGCTCTCTCAGAGAAGGGGAAAGTTGGCAGAGAGTGTCGGTCACTTCACGTAGCCCACTTCACATGGGAGATGCCCTTAAGAAGGGCAGGAGAGCACTGTGTCTGCAGACAGTGTCAGGGTCTAGCAGCATCAGCATCCCAGGGAGCACTTAGGAATGCAGACTCATCTCCATCCCAGACCCACTGGATCAGAACTGGCACTCTAACCAGACTCCGGGGGACTATGAGCATGGCATATCTGAGAGGCACCAAGCTGGAGCAACCAAGAGGGTGCGCAGTACCCCAGGGAGGGTGGCTGATCCTGGTGGTGCTGACTGGAGGGTGAATAAATAAATAAATAGTTTTAAAAGATAAATAAAACAACAAATAAAAAAATCAGTAATGACAAGAAACATACATATTTTCTTCTTCATTGAAAACAAGAATAACCTTTCTGGAGGAGTTTCTGCCTCATAAGGATTTTAATGACTCAGCCATAGAGGACAGCTGTCACAGGGATTTGGCCTCAGTCTCAAGGACTTCCAAGACCCTTTAGGGAGCAGGAACCTTCCAAGACTGGCCCTGGAGAGACTCCTGAGGTTCTCTGTGCAGCTTCTGGGCCCCCTCATCTCCTTCTCTCTTCAAACAGCTTCCTCTGCTAATTCATGGCTTCTCTGCTGCCCTGTGAGCTGCCTGGAACCCCTCAGACCCGGCCAAGATTCATGGTATCCCCTCCACTCAAACGCCCACTGTCATCTGACTGATGCTTCCTGTCCTGATTCCTATTACAAACCTGTAATCAAGAGAATTTGGTGATCCCTCCTCAGGTCAGGATCCACCCCTAGTGCTCCTCAGTGATGGCCAGGGGGCAGATCCAAAAGAAGAGCGGGTCCATGAAGATGGCAAGAACGAGCACATCCACTTCCTGTCCAAACATGTCCCCCAAATTAATCACCCCTCTAATGACTGAGTGTATTTAAACCAGGCCTCTTACCTCCAGGGCTCTTGAGTTGTAAACGTGGTCATAAACAGATTTTAAAATGTTAGATGGCTACAGATAGCTTGTAGCGCTTAGCACAGTGTCTGGAACATACTAAAAATAGATGCTTAATAAGTGTTTTTTTCAATGAATAACAGAAATTGGAGGAATTCCAGGATGGTTATTTCAAATCTCCCACATAACTAGGTAGAATCTTCTCCATCTAGAAGGAATTTTTCTCTCTTATGTTTGTAAGTTTTTATTCAGGTACAGTCACAACTCAACACTAGATTTCAGTGTGTAAAGGACTGTGGAGGCCAGCTGGACACAAATATAGCCCCTTAGTTAGCAACATGGTCTTTGAGAGTGAGGTGCCCAAGTGTCCTGTTCCATCTCTCTTTGAAAAGACAATATTACAAAATATCTCACCTGCCCACAGTGTGAACAGTAACAAAATTGGAGTTTAAATCAGCTGGTGTCTTCTAGATGAGAATAAAATTATAATGACACATGTTTATAAAGTGCTGCTCTGTGACAGACAGACCCTGTTCTAAGTACTTGATGTTTTTACTCATTTTACCCTTACAATAATCCTAGGAGGGTCCTTATTCTCTATCACAGACCAAGAAACTGAGGCATAAGTTACTTAAGTATTGTGCCAATGCCACTCAGCAACGAGCCTGTTGCACAGCTTCAAACCATGCCTCGCTGACTCCAACTCAGGATGGGGCTTTCACTTTCTCCACCATAAAGACTGCATATGAGTAAGGGAGGCTTCAGAAGAAACAAACTGAATTAGTTTCCTTTAGTTTTAAAGTTCAAATCTAATTCATCAAAGGAAGGAAATGTTATGATAGTTTTCTTTTTTTTAACGTACTGACAATCTTAAATTTCAGTTTTGAGTCTCTTCAAAAACTTCACAAAAACCCCTTGTGCTTTATCCGTAAATTTTAACTGTCTAATTGAGTGGAATGAGTAGACATGTTGCTGAAGAATTTCAGCAGGTTGTCACATATCAGACCCACAAACTCAAAAATCCAGTGCTTTTCTATACTTGAGTCACCAGAAGATAGGGCAACGGCAGGTTTCTCTCAGTGACTGAGGTCTGCCCCACGGCAGAAGTTTTGTTGTGTGTTTTTTTTCCACTTCAGTAGTAAAAGCCCATGTGTGAGTTGTGCTGTTGGCATTTCCAGTCCGTCACTGTGTCAAAGGTTACACCAGGGAGGTTCCAATGGAAACGCCAACCATTTCCTCTGGGCTCTAGTGTTTTTTGCTCATGATGCACAGCTGCTCTTCATCTCTCACTCCTTCTAGTCTGTTGGGGCACTGGACATGGCAGAGGGTTGATATCAGGTTCATGCAAATCTGAGTTCCTGCTGTGACTTCTTTTCCTGGATATATTTGTGCCTCTGTGAGCCTCAGGTTTCCATCTGTAAATTGTGGCAGTAATAACTACACCAGTTCCAGAATGTCAAGACCATTAGTCTCAGCCTGTTGTTTCTTAGCACAGCCCTTTCTTGGGTTGGTTGGGGAAGAGACTGGCTGTGCTCAATTATGAAGAAAAATAAGATAGCAAGAACTCAGACCAGTGGTGGTCAAGAGAGTGATTCAGATCCAATGCTAAGAAAGAACTTTCTACAAACAGTAGTCGACTTACAGCATAATGGATTTTCACAAGAGGTGATGGATTAGCTCTCCCAGCACGTATCAAGGTCAAGTCTTGATGAGTACTTGTTGGAGTATTTGTAGAGAGAATTTATAGAACAGACAAAGGGTTGAGCTAAATGACTTTCTGAATGGCACCTGAGGTAACACAACCTCCTCACGCTGAGATGCCCTATGTCACTTGACCCTTCTCCCTATTATATCTCCAGCATCCAGCCCATAAATACATCCAGTGAGCACTGAGTAAATATTTGAGAAATAGAGGAATGAGTTAATAAATAATTTCTAAGTCTTCTTTCAATATTGAGTCAATGAGGCATCAAGCTACCCTTAGTTTACTCTCGAGTATGCTTCTTTTAAAAAGACAATAATGTTCTTTCAGGACAATTGGGTGAGAAAAAGAAATAACAAAAAAGAAAGAAGTAAAACTATCTTTATACACAGCTGACATGATCTTCTATATAGAAAATCTTGAGTAATTCTCAAAATAATCTATTGGAGATAATAAACAAGTTCAGAAAAGTGACAGGATATAAGATCAATATATAAAAATTAATTCTTCTTCTATACAATAGTAATAAACAATCCAAAAGTGAAATTAAGGAAACAATGTCATTTAAAATACAGTTGACCCTTGAACAACGCAGATTTGAAATACTCAGTTTCACTTATATGTGGATTTTTTGCGTCTTTGGCCAACTTAAGTTACGCATGGGTTTTCGACTAAGAGGGTAGTCAATGCCCCCACCCCTCGAGTTGTTCAAGGGTCAACTGTATTATCAAAGAGAATAAAATACTTAGGAGTAGATTTAACAAAAGAAGTGAAAGGCTTGTACGCTTTCAACTACAAAACACTATTAAAAGAAATTAAAGAAGACCTAAATAAGTGGAAAGACAGTCTATGTTCATAAATTGGAAAGCATAATATTATTATAATGGCAGTGCTCTCCAGATTGGTCTATAGATTTAATCCCTATTAAAATCCCAATTGGCTTTTTTTCATAAAGTGGCAGACTTGTCCTAAAATTCATAATGAAATGCACGGGACCCTGAATAGTCAAAACTATTTTGAAAATAAAATAGTCGAAGAATTCACACTTCCTGACTTCAGATTTTAATACAAAGCTACAGTAATTAAAACAATGTGGTCCTGGCATAAGAACAGACATGTAGGTAATTAGAATATAACTGAGAGCTGAGAAATAAATGCTTATAGATATGATGAATTTATTTTCAACAAAGATGCCAACACCATTTACTGAAGCAAAATTGTTTTTCATTGAAGGAGGAGGGAACAACTAGCCACTAATACGCAAAGGAATGAAGTTGGATGCCTACCTCACACCACACATGAAAATAAACTCTGTTTTATTATTGACCTAACTGTAAAGGCTAACACTATAAAACTCTTAGGAGAAAACATAGGAGTAAATCTTCGTGACTTTGGATTAGGCAATGAATTCTTAGCTATGACACCAAAAGCACAAAAAAGAAAAAAATAGATGAATTGAACTTTGTTCAAATTGAAAACAGTTATGCTTTAAAGAACACCATCCAAAAACTGAAAAGACAGCTCACAGATGGGAGAAAATATTTGCAAATTATTTATCTGACAAGGGACTTATAACCCAATTATAACCCAAAAAGACAAATAACCCAATTTAAAAATGGCAAAGGATTTAAGTAGACATTTCTCCAAAGAAGATATACAAACCACCAATAAACACTTGAGAATATGCTCAACATCACTAATCATTAGGGAAATGCAAATCAAAACCACAGTGAAATACCACTTCACACATAGTAGCATGGCTAAAATTAAAAATGCAGACAAAAACAAGTGCTGATGAGAATTCATTACTGGGGGGAATGTAAAATGATGCAGCTACTTTGGAAAACATTCTGAATGTTCCTCAAAATGTTAAATGTAGAGTTACCACATGATCAAAAAATTCATTCCCTAGGTTCATATTCAAGAGAATTGAAAATATATGGGCACACAAAAACTTGTAATCAACTGTTTATATCAGCATTATTCAAAATAGCCAAAAAGCGGGAAAAAACCAGTATCCATCAACTGATAATGCGTAAACAAAATGTAGTATATCCACACAATAAAATATTACTTGGCAATAAAAAAGAATGAAGTATTGACACATGCTACAATATGGATGAACCTTGAAAACATTATGCTGAGTGAAATAAGTCATAAACAAAAGGTCACGTATTGTTTGATTCTGGATATTAAATTTCCAGAATAGGTAAAACTCTAGAGATTATAAGGTAAATTGCAGGGGCTGCAGGAAGGAGTGGGAAGGCACAGGAGGAATTGGAAGCAACCACTAACGGGTACGCAGTTTCTTTTTGGGTGATAAATGTTCTAAAATTAGACAGTGGTACACAACCCTGTGAATATATTAAAAGCCATTAAACTATACACTTTAAAAGGATGAATTCTCTTGTCTGTTAATTATATCTTAATAAAACTCATATGTTTTTTAAGTTAAACTACTAAAATAAAATAGCAAAGGTAATTTTTAACTTGTAGGAGATGAAAGTAAGAACAGTGTGGTCTTACATTTTGTTCATTTAATAAGAGATGACAAAGATTTTCTCTCTATTGATGATTTTTTTCACACTATATCTGAAAATGATCACAAAAGATGTTTTTTGTAAAGTGTTACTTTGACATATTTCAAGCATGCAGAAAATGATAGAAAAAAATAAAACAAAACTCATGGATCATCTACATAACTTTGTAAGATCTCAATATCCTGTCATACTTGCTTCATAGATCTTTTATCACAGCGGTACCCAATTTTCTGGCACCAGAGATTGGTGCTCCTATGAAAATCCAATGCTTGATGATCTGATGTGGAGCTGAGGCAGTTATGCTAGCTCTGGGGAGTGGCTTCAAATACAAGCTGGCTTGCTTGCCGCTCACTTTCTGCTGTGTGGCCCGGTTCCTAACAGGCCAAGGACCGGTACCAGTATGTGGCCCAGGGGTTGGGGACCCCTGCTTTATCACATAAGAAATAAAATTTTACATTATAGTTGAAGACCAGCGAATATCTCTTGCCAATCATACCCATTCTACCCCTCCCCGCAGAGTAACTGCCACTCTAATTATGGAACTCTTAAGTCTCACACATATTTTTGTTTGTACTCTTTATTATGTACCTATGAAAAATATGCAGTATTTTTTTGCTTTATAAAATTGCTTATAAATGTTATGCTGTAACTATCTCTCCATAAATTGCTTGTTTTAGTTAACATTATGTTTTTGAGATTTGTCAAAGTTCATTCATTCATTTTACTGACAGAAAAATATATAGTCCACATTATATGAATTTTATTCTCCTGTATATGTTTGTGTTTTCTACTATTATACTCCACACTGCCCCAAACATTCTTCTGCATGACTCTGGGCATCTGTATGAGTTTCTCTAGAGAACCACTTTGCTCTGGAACTGCCAGGTCATAAAGGATGTCTTCAACTAGATGCTGCCAAATTGCCCTTCACCGAGGTCGGCTAATTTACATGCCTGCCATCAAAGTCAGAGTTCCCAGACCACTCCACCTCCACCATTGGATAGTACTGCCAATGTTTACTTTTTTCCAAACTCTTTGTGATTTTAATTTTTACCTTCCTGATTACTAGTGAGATTGGGCTTATTTTCATGTTTGTTGGTTTTTTAGATTATATTTTACGTGATTGTCTGTTAATATCTTTTACCATTGGTCCATTGGGTTGTTTGCTTTTTCTTAGAAACTAGGAGTTCTTTATAAATTCTGAATGCTAGCCCTTGATCAGGTATATGTTTGCAAATATCTCCTAGATTGCAGCTTATCTCTTTACTTTTTTAATATCTTCACCTATGCTTGTTTTTAGCCTTAATATAGTCAAATGGATCGAGCTTTTGTTTTATGTTCTTCCTTTTTGTCTTTTGAGAAACCTTGATTAATCTTATGTCATTTTTTGATTAGCTTGTTAAATTCCTCAATTTTAAGATCATAAATATCTTCTATATAGGCGTCAATTTTTTTAATTTTGCTTTTTTCACATTCGGGTCTTTAATCAATCTGGATTTATGTTTGACTATAGTGTAAAATGGAGATTTAGTTTTATGTTTTCCAACATTTCCCCTAGCAGTGCTGATTGAACTACTTATCAATCTATAAGACCACTTCTGCCATATATCAATTTTCCACATATGCACAGGTCTGATTCTAAGTTCTTTATTTTGTTTCTTTGACCAATTGGTTTATTATTATAGCTTTATAGAAAGTCCAAATACCTGGTAAGCAAATCTTTCTGCCTTGATTAATCTTACATGTCAGTTTTTGATCAGCTTGTTAAATTCCCCCCAGAAATATTTGTTGGTAGTATTTGAAATTTCAGTGAATTATTGGATTAATTTGGAGAAATGGACATCTTTATGCTCTTGAATGTTCCCATCCCTGAACATCTTACATTACTCCATCTATTCGTCTTTTTTTGTATACTTTATAACACTTTGAAAGTTTCTTCATAAAGACTTTCCCAGCTTTTGTTACATTTATTCATAGTCCTCTATATTGTTGTTGCCACTATAAATAGCATATTTCTTAAATTGCATTTTATATTGTCTGTTGCTATGGATAGCACATTAATTTTTGTATACTGATCTTATGTCCAGAGATACAGCTAAACACCCTCATTAATTCTAATTGTTTGTCTGTAGATTCCTTTGAATTTTTCTATAGAAATAATCTCATCATCTATAGATAATTCTAGCTTTGCTTTTCCCTTGGAAATTCTTGCATTTCTTATTTCCTTTCAATATCTTATGATAGTAAGTAGTTCAAGTAAAATGTTGGATAAGCAGACATTCTCAGCATATTTTTACTTTAAAGAGACTTAGTCAAATGATTCACTATGGGATGCTGTCGCTACAGGATTTTGTAGATGCTTGCTATCGAGTTAAGAGACTTTATTTCTATCCCCAATTTCCTATGAGTTTGTTTTGTAAATTAATATAGAATTTTAAACTGTTAAGGTATAAATTGCATAGATATTCCTTAAGTAACCCATATTTGTCATGATCTATTTATTTTTACATATTGCTGAACTCTGTTAGCTAATACCAGTTAGGATTTTCATGTCCATATTTGTAAGGAAGATGAATCTTTTCCTTTTTCATGCTGTCTTTATCTGCTTTGATATAAAAAATAAACTTACCTCAGAAAATGCGTAAGAAAGCAATGTCTCCTTTCCACTCTCTAGAACATTCTGTATCATGTTGGGATTACTATTTCTTGACTGTTTGGCAGAATTCTCTTATAAAACTATCCAATATTGGCATTTTGTGTATAGTTCTAAGCAAAGTAGACTTTTAAACTGCTGATAACATTTTTTTAATGATTAAAGGTCTATTTAGAACCCTTTTGTTTTTGAGTTTGCCAAATCACATTGTTGGAAGAAATTATTCATCTCTCTATGTTTTATGTGGTTTTTATTGTTATTGTTCTCTGTATGCTCTTATTTTTCATTTCTATTCTATTCATAACTACATGTCTCTTTTGTTTCCTAATGTTGCTCATTATTGCCTTCTCTTTTTCTTTCCATCTATTTTGACTAAGTTTGTCTGTTTTATTTGTTATTCCATAGAACCAGCTGCTATATTGATTGATTCTATTTTATATTTGTTTTCTATTTCATAGATCTTTGCTTTTATTTCTATGACCTCCTTTTTTGTACATTTTTGTCTTTAATTGGTTTTTTATTTTCTCTCTCCTTGAGTTTGCTGCTTTTCTCATTAAGTTTGAGCATTATTTCCCTCCTCCAATATAGATATTTAACACTGTACATTTCCCTTCAGATGCTGGCTAAGCTGCATTCCAAAAGTTTTAATATATAT
>NW_006437784.1:494325-499101 GCF_000325575.1 Pteropus alecto
TATTATATATATATATAAACTTATATATTATATATACACACACAAATACATATGTCTATCTGTGTGTATGTATGTACTAAGTAATTTTTTTTTACTTCATTATAGTCAGATAATTATGTCTGTATAACTACTAATTCTTTGGGTAATAAATACATGCTTCATGGTTAGGACATGCTTTATTATTATGAATATTCCATGTATGCTTGAAAATAATGTGCATGTCCTTTTAGATGGCCTTTAGATCAGTCAATGATTTCTTCTTCCTTTGAGCTGTTCAGCTATAATTAACAAGTTCTATTTTCTGAAGTTTTGGGGTGTGTCATCTGAATCCCAGTCAGGGAAGTTTTTGCAGACATGCTAGTCTACTAATTTGAAGAAAACAATGCCTCTGAAGCCTTCTTTTGATAACTGGTCTTTCTCCAGAAAATGGTCTTCGGGGAGGCTAACTGTAGCCTTTTGACAACTGTGCTTCTGGAAGGTGGGGCAGACACAGTTCCAAGGCCAACCTTCTAGGAATGAGCTTCTGATAGGCTGCAATCTTGCAAGTGTTTTCTTTTCTGATAGCCCCTCTGAAGTGAATCGCCCCGCAAGTGTGAGAAGGGTGTGAGCTCCACAGAAATCACATACATGTTTTGCTAACATGAAAATTTAAGAGTCCTTTTGAAGTGAGAGGCAAATAAGCATTTATTTAAGATCAATAACAATAGGGAATCATTAATTCAGGCAGAAGCCCAAATGATGTTCCCAATTTGAGACAAAGGCAAGGAGTGTTTATGAGAAAGAAAAGGGAAACAATTACATCAGTAGAAGGAAGGCATTTCTGTTGGGCAAGATAACATGACATAGAGATGCTAATTCTAAACAATGCTGTTAATTTTCAGTCTGACAATCATCAGTCTATTAGTCATAATAACTACTTTCTTATTATCTTTGTAAACAGTTTTTTGGAAATGAGAGTTTGCTCAAACCTAGTCCAAAGGTTATTTTGCTCTGTTTTAATGTTTCGAGGTTTGAGACATAGACATACAAGGCAGTTCCTCTGGGATGGCAGCTCTGGCTCCATTTTAAAGTGGCCCTATTTATATTATTGTTTACATTTTCTTTGAGATTGTCTTTTAAAATCAAATTTTTCTATTGAGTTCTCATGAGGTATCAACAAAATGCCTCATCTGAGGTACCCTTCTCTAATCCTAACCCCAATTGCCTGCAGAAGGTCTCTGGACGTCCCTGAGACAGGTCTCAAACAATAGGGAGTGAGTGTTCTGTTAGACATTTGTTTTTTGAAGCCTCACAAAGTCAAGGGAACCAAGACTCAACAAAAATTATAAGGTACAGGAACATCTCAGAGGCAGAATTGCACTGTAGAGCAAAGATTCAAATTGCCACAGGGAGAGAAACTGTGAACTGCGAATGCCATTGTGATGGGTATTTTAAAACATTCTAAACTCTAAATATGAAGTGGGCAAGGATGCTTGGAGAATCTTCAGGTTAATTTTTTTAAAGTCTATTGGCCTCTTGTAAAAATAAAAATGAATGATAAATGTGAAAAAAAAAACCTGTACTCCCAAAAATTACAAAAGAAATACAAACTAAAACAACAAGATTGCATTTCTCATCTCTTAGATCCTCAAAAAATGTTGTGGTAAGTAACATTTGAGGCTTTTCAGGGACAGAAAGCAAGATGGTAGGATTATAAAAATGTTATAAGCTTCTTAGGAAAAATAAAAAGTTGGCAAAACCCACTAAGTCCCTTTCTAGAAAAAGTATCCTAAGTAAAAGTCATACCCGCATGTGGAAAGATATTATCGTTTCCCCCCACAGCCTGCTCTCTTCTCCTTTGGGCTAATAGAATGTTACAAACTACCTCCTTGACAGGCAGGCTGAGCTGTGAGCAGAAATGATGAGTTTTACTTCCAGCTGAGCACAGAAGATCATGTGTGCACTCTCCATTCGCTCTGGGCTCTCCTGAAGCAAATCCTGGAGGGTGGCTGGCAGCACTGGGGCTCCTTCAGCTCCCTCAGTGAGTGACTATGAGGAATGAAGCCCCAGGCATCCTTTGTCAAACTTGTAAGTGAACAAGAAACAAACCTGTGGGTATTAAGTCACTGAGATGTGGGGGTTGTTTGTTATCCGCTCAAGCCTAGATGATCCTGACAAGTACACAAAGATTTACATCAAATGGAATTCCTTGTAGCATCACTTATAACAGTAGAACTTTAAAAACAGTATTAAATGTCAAAAAATAGGAGATGGTCAGATAAATTATGGCCAGTGGTATAATGCTGTAACAAATACTTTAAAACAAATAAAACTGATAGGTTGAAGCTCTCTAGAAGCAATGGGAACATTCTCATGACAAAATATTGAGGGAGAAAAGCAGAATATTAAAGGATTCATACAGTATGATTACACTTTTATTTAAAATTATTGATATAAACTCAGAGAAAAAACAAAGCACAAACACCACAATGTTAGTAGTGGTCATGGCAGTGAAATAACACGAAATTAAGGATCCAAAACCAAAAAATGGCCATAGGAGAGTTTGTAAGAGGGATCATTCAGGGAGAGCTGAAAGATGTTATTTCTTATAATATGGAAAAGATAAGTAAGACTATTTTCCAAAACCACAACATCGGGCAAGTGGGAATAAGTAACGACTGGTTGTGGGAAAAATGTTTTATTGAGCAAATATACCCATTACTTGCAAAATCATTTTATGGGGCACAGTGACATCTTACTCCTTTATTTTCCTTTATTTTCACTGACATTTACCCTAGTATCAGGCTACAGTCCGGTTGGTCATAGCTGAGGGAGAAAAATAAAGGCAAGGTGACTATTTAAATATGCAGATGAATGGCAAGAGTATTCTCATAGCTGCTACATTAAAATCAAGACTTGAGGTGTGGGTAACTAGATGTGCCTATAACAGCATGAACAACTTGGACTTGCCATCCCCAGAGGTTTGAAAAACATATCAAACTTTGACTGTCCAGGAACAGCATGTGCTTAGGAGGTGTTGGCTTGCAGATACATAGGAACATTCTGAAATTATTAGGGCCCATTCCAGGAATGACAGGGGAGTGGAGACAAGCTGGAGCATCATGTTTTTGGAACTGGCCATCAGGCTGATTAAAGAATGCTCTCGTGTCTCAACAACAAATTAAGAGTTCCAATGATTTCAACTGTTTCCCTTTCTGTGGATGTCGCTCGAGCTACGAAAAAACTCTCTCATCTCTGTGGGTTTTCCCAGAGGTAACCACAGAGAAATTCCATTTGTCAGCACAGTTTGAACTTGAATGATGCTCACATAGTTGCTGATAAACCTTTTTCAGGGACTAAAAATTCTGTTGTGTGACACCTACGGCTCCTGAATGTCACAAGCAGGGAAGTTGTTACTGCCCTCTTCCACTGGCAGGAGTGACAGTCGATATATTCACTGTGAGCTCAAAGGAATGCCAATGATGACAGTGTTTCATAGGACAACTCCCTGAACGTATGTGAGAGGGGAGTGAGCAGAGGGAATTGAGGAGTGGTAGGAGAAGGAAATTTGAGTCCGATTCATTATTAGGCTCAAGATGTAGCAAATTAATAATTTGGAGCACCTGTCATTTGTTTATTTACTGGGTAAATTTTTATTTAACCCTTACTATGTGACAGGCCTTACTCTGGCCACTGGGGACAAATATGGATTCTACAGTCATGAAGTTTACCATCTAATGGAGGGTACAGATATTTAAAAACAAACATAAAAGGGGTGGCAGAAGAGGAAGACTGTAGAGGCAATCACTGAACTGAGTCTTTAAGATAAGCAAAAGCAAATGGAAATACTTCATAAGTCAAACCAAGGGCGTGGGCTTGAGCAAAGTCTGCCACTGACTACCAGAAGGAGTTGATGGGTTGTGAAACGCCTCTGGAATGGGGAACACTACAGAGCCTCACCACAGAACCTCAAATTTCTTGAACCATGGTAGGTCTTGGAGGAAGCTTCACTCAGCGTCAGATTTTCAGATGATTCTCCCAAGAGCAATTTAATGGCAGGTCCAATCAAATGTGTCAGATTGGCCTTTCAATACAGAGTTTGAAGTGCACAAGATTTATCTGGAGTAACACTTGTGAGATAAAGAGGAAAGGGAGCAGAAGTGTGTAGAGGAAAAAAGCCCTAATACTATGATGCAAGCCCGTCACCTCTGACAGAAGAGGGAGAAAGAAGGAGAATTGGGTAAAGGGAGTCTCGAACTGCAGTGCGAATTGGAAAAAGTCTTAACCAGTCCACAGATAGCTCCACACAGAGATAGATTACAGAAGTTCCATAATGGGAAGAAATGACCAGACTCTATTGCCCCACTGTCTTTAGGGTTTGGCTTGGGGCTGCCTAAGGAGAACGTGGCCCCAGCTTAAACGCTGCAGTGGATCCCAAAGACGATGAAGGTGGAGGCTATCAGCTTACTGCACTTCTTACAGCTGATAGCACAGGCTTGCTTGAAGGCAGAGACAAACAGCACCTCTCCATGGCTACCACACAGTGCCACATGGCTTTTTAGCAGTAGAGGTAAAAACAATAACAACAGCAAAAGCAGGCCATCACTTGCAGAACTGGGGAGAAGAGATAATTCAGAAAAATTTAACTAAAAAAATGTTTAAAAAAATAACTAAATAAGAATTTAGTCTATAGTTCTTTGGGATACAATTCTCCATGGGTCTTTGGCAACTCTGCACGAATCAAGAACAAGGTTCTGACTGTCGTTTGTTCTGGACTATCTGTGCAAATGTTCCTGG
>NW_006437784.1:499162-505561 GCF_000325575.1 Pteropus alecto
GAGTGTCTTCCTCTGAAACAAATGGCAGGCATACTTACTGCTCAGTGTAAAGAAGATAAGACCACCATGCAGAACAAAAGTGTTCCCAAAGTTTGGGCTTTTTCTGTAATGTATGTGCAAATATCACCTGACCCTCAGACCAAGGAAATTTGGAACGCCTGTGGGAATTGGGGCTCAGGAAACCAGCATAAAAACACTGATCCTCTGGAAGCTGTGATAGCTGCAACAAATTGTCATTTGTCCCTGACTCGGGAGTCTCCTGTCCTCTGCAAGCTAACTTGTCAGCTTGCAAGGAGGGGAAAACCTCAGACCCTTTACAGTTCTTGTATGGGCAGACTTAGTGGGAGAGAAATTATCATGCATAGATGAGAACATCAAGGCCGAGAAGGCTCTGAGGCTTTTCAGGAAAATAACTGGGGTATAAATGGTGGAGGAGCATTTCTGTCCCTGGGGAGGCCATGTTCCAAGGAGGCGATCTGCAGGACCTCTCCCCATGGGCCAGGTTGTTGTAAAAATCCCATTTCCTAGATCAGATTGTGGAAAAGGAGAGGCTTTGGAAAGCAACAGCCACCTTGATGACCTGTCTAGAAATAACTAATATTTGTTTTAAATAACAGTGAAAGGCTGTCATAGGATCTTATTTTTGGAGTTATTTATAGGCTTCATATGACAACCTAATGAGATGGATCACATTTTAATGCTGCAAAGCTTTTGGTCATAAGATAGTCTATCATAAAGGTCAACGTTTTCCTGGAGGGAACTTGCCCCCTCAGGCACTTGGAGCACAGGTGGCACTTAATAAGCACTCTGGGAACATTAACAAAGCCCCATTTCCCAAATGTCAGAGGGGAACGAGCCAAGGAATGCAGCTTCCTGCCAGCCTGAAGCCACGTCAACCTTGAGCTCTTGGCCCAGCCCCAGCACTCCATAAAAGTTTGTTTCTCCTCTTAAGTTTCAACATCATCAGTTATCACTGATCTCTGCCAACGCAGGGCCGTGAAGGCCTAACAGTCCAGCCAGTGCAAATCACCATCTCTGCGTGGGTCTGGAATGAATTTTCACACTTGGCCTCTAAGCACTGGTATGCCAAGGATCCCACCCACCTGGAAGATGGGTCTCTTTTCTCTCAGACACACACCATCCCTTACAACAGTTCCCCTCTCTGCAACACATGTCTCTTCTGCGTGTCCAGCCGTCCAAGACGAATTTCCTTCAATTCTACCCAACTCACTTTTCTATTCTCTAAAACAATGCTGGAGAGCAGGTGAGGCAGGGGTCTGGGTTTAAAAGGTCTCCTTCATAGACGTTGGGTGGGGAAGAATGGCCTCCAGAAGAAGACTAAATTACCAGTGGATGGGAATCTTAATAAATAACACTTGGCCACCAAAATCAAGAAAACAAGTAGCAACAATATTGGCCTAAATTTTAATAGTTTATAGTGTTTTTCAAAATTGTATTTTTAGTTAATACCATAGATTTCCTTTATGGTTATTATTATTATATATATATTTTTTTACTTTTAGGTAATTGTTAAGGAGTTTCCCCAATGTTACAATCTTGCAAAACTTTAATGTACTATCATAATCAGAACATTGACACTGAGACAGTCCAGCTATCATATTCAGATTTTCCCATTTTTAAATGTATTCATTTGCATGTGTGTGTGTTTTTGGTTGTGCACGACTTGCCACATGTGTACACTGGTGTGTTCACCACCACAGCCAAGATAGTAAGCATTTCCCTCCCCAAAGGTCCCTGCTGCTGCCTATTTATAATGGCATCTACCACTTACCTCCCTCCAATTAATTAATAGATTTTCATCTTAAAAGTAAAATATGTTAGTGAAAATGTAAAATGGTATAACCACTCTGAAAAACAGTTAGGCCATTTCTTATAAAATTCAGTATGCAGCTTCTTTCCATACAACCCAGAAATTGTGTGCTTGAGCATTTATCCCAGAGAAATGAAACTCATGTGCTCAAAAAATCTATGCATGAATGTTTAAAGGAGCTTTCTTTGTAATAGTCAAAAACCGGAAACAACCCACCTGTCCTTCAATGGGAGAATGGTTAAACAAACTGTGGCCCATCCACACCATAGAATTATTCTGATGACCCAATTCCTGGAAAATGAGGCCTGAAGAACTGAGAATAGAGCATGTAATTCTCTTACACCAGGTGGTATCCTACAATTCAACTCGCTTCTGACACTATCTACTGAAGAAAGCATCCAACTCCCCAGATTAAGGGCTCAGTCCCACAAGATTGCCCCCCTATACACACACACACTTAACACACCAGTCATAAATCCGAATTGTTACTTGTGCTTCTGACCCACTGGCTATAAATCAGATGTTCCTACTACCCCTCCCTGTGTTTGATTAATTTGCTAGAGCTGCTCATGGAACCCAGAGAAACATTTTATTTAATTTACTCAACTTACTTAACTGGATTATCAATTTATTATAAAAGAATATAACTCAGGAACTGCCATACCTGCATAAGGCAAGGTATGAGAGCTTCCACGCTCTCTCCCAGCATGCCACTCTCCCCGTGTCTTCATATGTTCAGAAGCTCTCCAAACTCTGCCTTTTGGATTTTCATAGAGGCTTCAATACAGAGTCGTGATTGATTAAATCACTGACCGCTGATGACTGATTCAACCTCCAGCCCTTCCCCCCTCCCCAGAGGTCAGGGGGGTGAGACTGAAAGGACATTGTTGCTTCTCCTGGGAACCAACCCCCATCCTGAAGTGAAATCCAAAAGCCATTTCTCTCACATAAAATACACTTTTGCCACTCTCATCACTCAGGAAAGTCCACAGGTTTTAGGAGCTCTGCGCCCGAAATAGGGACAAAGACCAAATACATATTTCTTACTATAAATTGCAGTATCACACCACGTGATACTATGCAGCAATGAAAAGTAATGAATTATTGGTCCATAAAACAACTTAGATGAATCTCTAAGAAATTATTCTGATTGAAAAAAGCCAGTACCAAAAAGGGTGCATACCATATGATTCCATTTTTATAACATTCTTGAAGTAGAAGGATTTTCAAAGTAGGCAGAGATTGCTTTTGACCTGATTTTCATCACAGCTTTGGAGAAGAGTATGCCTTTGCAGTTACAGCAATTAACTGGTGGTCCCAAAATGAAGGCTAGGGGGCTACAGAGGCATTTGATTTGCCCCCTTAGCCTGTTTCCTTCCTATTGCTCAAAAAATATATAGCTAGTATCAAGCCTGGGTAAGAAATAAAAAACCATAAAACAAGTGTAAGACCCAACTGTGGTATTTGTATTATGCGATTAACCTGGATTAAACATGACCATGCCTGAATTATCCTTCCCAGAACCCTCTTCTATGTTGTAGAGTTGGTCAGAAGAGGGATTTTGCCTGAGATTTGCAAGGTAGAAGCAGAAGCAGCTATTGCTCCCTGAGGTCATGATGGCTTTCTGTGGTGACAGTCATGCTCCACATCCCCGACTCTGCTTCCAGCTCTCTTCCTGGCCCCATCAGCCTATACTGTACACTAGAGGTGGTGGCATGCCGTAGGTTTCTCTGCCAGCTGTCAAAATGCCTTTACACCTCTGACCCATCGACCTGAGCCACACTCAGGACAGCTGGTCAGTGATTTTCGCAACACCTTCAACACTCCTTCCAGCTCCGCCCCCCGACCTGCAGCCTTTCCCAATTTTGCAAGGTCAGGCCCCAAAAAGGGCTTCTTTGTTTCATGTCACTTACTGTGCTCTAGTCTCCTGACAGAACCCAGCTCTGACAGCCAACAGACCCCTCAGGACAGGCTGTGGTCATGACCCAGGACAGGGAGACCTCTGAGGAGAAGAGGCAGGAATTCCAAGAGTTATGAAGACAGGCATTCCAGAGAAAGGGAGATGTGCTCAGACTGGGAGGGAACAACACACAAGACACGAGCCTTTATTACATGATTCCATGTACTCTGTGGAGGGCCCAAAGCCATAGAAGGGGGTAGTGGTAGCGGGGCCTATGGTGGCCCTGGCAAGGGAGGGCTGCAGGGGCCCAGCCTAGAGGAGACTGGCCAGGTGGTGATGCCTCTGGGAACTGGCCATCCTGCAAATAAACCCTCTGGCCCTGCCTGGGTGAGCAGCGGCGAAGATTGGCTACTATGTCAGTGAGGCACCTGTGCACGGAAGGCCGATGACATGAGCAATTGCCACAAGGAGCCACAGCAGTGGCAGCAGTGGGTGATGGAGTCCGAGTTGCAGCTTCGGGCCAACTGAGGAGATGAGATAGAGGTGGCTGTGCCTCCGGGATGCCTAGGTAAGCCCAGAGACCACACAGCACAAAAGAGGGGCCAAAGTAGCTGGTTTTCTTGGGCCTGGGGCAGTGTTGAGGAAAGTGCTTGGTCAGGCTTCTGCTATGGACCTCCCAGGGAGCCCACAGAAGGCCTCCCAGAATCATCCAAAGGAGGCAGCCTGTATCCAGCTGCCCCAGTCCCCCTGCTTGACAGTCCCCAGGGGTACTTTACATTGTGCTGGCAGATAGCTCATCTCCAAGCCAACCCACACACCATTCATTCTCCTGGGTGATCTGAGCAAACACTTCCCCTTGTAGGATGCCAGGCCACCCCCTCTTCTGGGGAAGCAACCCAGCTGCCTTCCATCACACTGTTTATACCCCTCAGGTGCATCTGTGTGCATGTCAGCTCACATCCTGGGGGTCTTCCAAGCAGAATGGAAGCTTCAAAGGGCAGGAGTTCTGCGCTTAGACTTTTTCTATCACCCAGGACTTGTGCGTGTCTCACCCATGCCAGGTGCAGCTAAGCATTTTCTGACCGTTCCGGCCTGCTGATAAAGTGACCTTCAAACTTTAAGAATTCTGTTGGTTTAACCTGTGTATTAGCAGGCTTCTTCAGAGAAACAGAACCAGTAGGATGTGTATAGAGAAAGCAGCAAAGAGGTCCACTATAAGAATTGACTCACATAATTATGGAGGCTGGCAAGTCCCAAGATCTACATGGTGAGTTGGCAAGCTGGAGACCTAGGAGAGCTGATTTAGTTCCAATGGCAATGAAGGTAAAAAGATGATGTCCTAAGTCAAAGGCTGTCAGGCAGGAAGAAGTCTCTCTTATCCTTGGGAGAGACAGCATTTTTGTTCTGTTCAGACCTTCAACTGATTGGATGAGGCTCACTCGGATTTGGGAGGGCAATCTGCTTTTCCCAGTCCATCAATCCAAATGCTAATCTCATCAGACAGCACCCTCACAGACACACCCAGAATCATGGTTAACCAGATATTTTGGCAAATATCCTGTCAAGTTGACACATAAAATTTACCACCATAACCTGTATTTTAATAAAATTAATTTCCTTGATAATGCCATGTTTTGTTTTTCTATGGTTGAGTAACAACACCTCTGCCTTCAAAAAACTTTGAAAAACAAAAACAAAAACAAAAAACAATGACCTAAAATAATCATTTTCTTTTGCTGGCGGTTTTGTGGGTCAGGAGCTTGAGGGAGACTCAGCTGAGCCGCTCTAATCCGATGGTATAGGCTGGGCTGTGAGGACGTGGTAGTCCCCGTGCAGATGCCTGTTCACTCAACCTGCCACCTCCTTGGTGCTCCTTGGCTTTCCTCTGAACGTAGCACCCCAGGCCTTGGCCTTCCCACAGCACAGCGGTCTCTGGGTAGTCACACTGCTTCCACAAAGTGCCCTCCCAAATGGAGGAAGATGGAGGTGTTGGGACTGCATTCCATCGGGCCAAGTATTACCAGGGTTGCCTGGATTCAAGGGACAGGAAAACAAACCCCCCCCAGCTTATGGGGAGTGACAAGGTGACTCTGAAAAAAAGTATGTGGCTTGGGAGACATTATCCCACCATCTTTGAAAAGTCCAATCCACCCATTCTGTGTGCTTTATGCATTAAAAGCACCACTCTGGCCGGGCATCCATAGGCTCCTCCAAGCCACCAAAGGTCACATGGTACTAGCCAGGCTGATAACCCAGTGACAAGGCACCAGTTAGTTCTGTGGGTGGCAGGGAGGGGATACGTTAAAGTGTGTACTGACTAAATGAAACACCATTTAAACCGTAGCCTGAGAGATCTAGAAACATGCTTGCTCTCCTAAATTCATCAAAAGGTCTAACAGAATTCTTTTCAGAATCTTAGGGTAAGATGAAAATACGGGCCGTCTGTTAACTCCAAGATCACATATTATGCCAGTTCCACCCCTATTTCAGAGCTGCCAGGTTGCTTTTTGGGCTGCATGTTTGTTTCATGGCCAGGCTCAAGAATGTTCTAAGCTGTAAGTCACTGCTGACACCACTGTGGAACACCTGGGTCAGAATTTCCCGTGCACTTGACAGACCCATTGCCAGTCTCCCCAGGCCTCCTCAAAGCGGAGCCGATCCCGGGAAT
>NW_006437784.1:505577-507431 GCF_000325575.1 Pteropus alecto
AGCTCACATTCCCAGAACACAAAACAGAAGTCAATTCCCAAACTTCAAGGAAGGATTTTCACTTGATTTCCAGGCTCCTTGTTTTAAACAATTGACTCAGAAAGGAAATGACTTGGATTCTCACCTCCTACATTGGTTCTGTGAACAGAAGGGGCCGGGTGTGGATCAGGCCTCATGGATGAGGATGGTGACTCACCAGCTGGTGGGGCCCGTCCGCAGTGCAGAAATCAGTCATGAAAACAAAGACAGTTGGTTCCATCCGGTGACTGATGGTGCCACAAACAAGTCAGCGAAAACAGCTACGAGTGAACATCAACTCCTTGTGTTATGTGATCCTGCAGAGCCGAGAGAGTGACTCACTTTACTGTCCCAAGTTCAAAATCCCAACTTGGTTGGGGGAGGAGAGAGGAGGAGAAAGAATGGATTCAAATTGTCCAGTCTTACTGGACACATGTCCAGTGTTTTCCCTTTCCAGGAGAGCCCTAGTGACCAAGACCCAACTTTAGTCTCTTCCTCACTTACCTGCCCCAGCTCTCAGCGAACAATAATGAGCACATTCCAGTTCATGTTTAAATTACCCAGAGTAAAAATGAGGGAAACAAATGGCCTTTGACCTACTGTTAGAGGAAGAAGCCGAAAGCATGATGAAGTCCCGACAAATTCAATTTCCCCAAGAGATGAGAACAAAGATGGCTGCAGTTCTTCTGAGTACAGGTGTTTTCATTTGTTCCACACAATTTGATTTGTAAGTTGGCATGTGTTCAGATAGAACTTTCCAATTAAAATGGACTAAATTTATGACTGAAAGGCAAGCTTGTGCTTAGAAAACTCTTTACAAAAGGCCCTCTCACCACGATGCTCACATGACTCTGAGGACACCGTGGCCTGGTTGAGCTTTCCAGAACTGACTTTGTCACCATTTGGACCTCCTGGACAGCTGTAGCCAGGACTCTTCAAGGAATGAGATGCTATTGCAGAGGAAGGACAACAGAAGGAATGAAGGAATGACACCATCCTTACTCTTCCCTCCCCAGATCAGGCGAGTCCTGTGGATCTGGGGCCTCCGATACAGTCCCCAAAACTCAAGATTCTACTCAAATACTTGAAACAAGTTTAAAGAAAGTGTTGAAATTTCAACAAGATTCCACTAGGCCAAAACTCTTGTTTCCTAACCTGGAGACTGGAAAAGTGCAGAGAAAAACAGTGATGAAGCAAATCAATTAAGTGAAACAAATACACACTGCATCAGCCAGAAGCCCGAGCTACAGCCCCTCAGGCCAGAGGGTCCAGGTGACCACAGCTGAGCTGCTGTGTAGGGACGGGAGTCTGGCTCAAAAGAGAGATTCAGAGCAATCTGGCTTTCTTTGCTGTAAAGCATCAGGACACTACATCTCTATTTTTAGAGGCTGGCATTTAAAAGGTCAAGTGCCTTCTAAAGTGTTTATTTTTCTCTTCGTTGTTTGTGCTCTGATTGAAATGACATCCCCTCACTGCTTCCCGCACGTCCTAACTGCCCCAGCTGTACTTGGTACAGCTCATTTTTAACCTGCATTGCTAACGAAGCTTGAAATTAACAGCATTTGTGGTTTTGTTTATTTCTTAATCTGACTCCAACCCTGACTCCAAGAACCACAAAAGTGTGGTGGCCACTGCGGAAAAGCGTGGTGCTCTCCCTGCAGTAACAGAGTGCACCCCACCAGGACTTCACAGACTCACCAGCTCTCCCATGAGTACAACTGGACCCCCAACGCTATGGCCCTGGGCCCCTGGTCCTTGCAGTAAGTCCACAGTGTGTATGCAGGGGCTGCCCTGATTCCCGGGCCCATCTGTGGGCCTTATCTGTCTCCTGTCACC
>NW_006437784.1:507461-516374 GCF_000325575.1 Pteropus alecto
TCTTTCCCTGGGCTTCTCTGCTCATCACTGTGTCACAGAACTTCTTCCACTGCTGCCTCTCTTCCAGTGTCATTCGGGCACAGGTGAAGTGCCCCCACCCTGTAATGCCTCAAAGCAGAGCAAATACTTGGCTGTAGTGTTTACTACAACCTTAGCCAGACTCCCTGGTAACAAGCAGAATTCACCACCAAGAGGGAAAAGCACACCCTGCTCCACAAATGCCCTCTCCTCTGGTCCTACAACCCCACTCCAGCCACCAGCTAGCAGTGGCCCAGTCCAGCCACCTCCCATAAGAATTGGTCCCCTCTCCAAGGTCCAGGCCTACCCATCCCTCTCGAGACCACATTTCCACAGAAAACACAATCAGGACAGCTCCGCCCCAGAGCCCCAACGGTGGAGTGAGGCGCTGTCAGATTTTCCCACACAACTTTGAAGATGGGCTGCTACTGTCTGATAACCTAGAGCCTGAGGCTATGGCGTTCTGTGCACACCAGGCTGCCAGCATCACACCTCCAGGAGGAGAGAACTAGCTAAAACTCTCCTCTAGCAAGATCCTTGAATTCTTGGCCTGGAAAGACAAACTGCACTTAGCTCATTTCCTCCACTCTCCAGAGCCTTTTCTGCAAGACAGCTCCAGCTCTTGCCCAGGAGAGGGCAGGGCAGTTGAAAGTGGAAATCATGGTAGGCAAATAAAGTGCGTGTCCTCACACCCGGCTCTGGTCAGATGTCCAGGTGTCCAGCTCGGGAGGAGCCACCCTCTCTGCTCGGTGCATCTACATATCCATCTGCAAAGCACCACAATTCAGACATCCCCCCAGAGGGGTGTCAAAGAGGACAAGCAAGGCAGCACATCTCGAACCAGAACACGGTGTTTTTCAGGAGTTCTCACCATGGAGCTGTGTCCAAAATAAAACATAAATAAAAGCTTGGTACGTTCTCTTCTCGAGGAACATCCACTCCCTTTTCCCCTTAATCTGTCCTCCTTTCCCTTCCCTCCTCGCCTCTCCAGGCTTTCTTTTTGCCCCACCTACTCCCCACCTCCTGCCAGTCCTGGTCCAGCTGCCCAGGCCTTTTCTCAGCCTGGCCTGGTACTCCCTGCCCCCTGAGCCCTCTGACCCCATGCCTGGGGCCCCACTCACTGCAGACACAACAAGACAGATGTAAAGTGACAGGTGAGCTTCAGAGGTGACTACTACACTGTGTTGAGGCCTCACGTAAGACCACAGGACCCAGCACACTTGCTCCTTGTTCCCTCAGGGTTACTTTTCCCCTTTGCCCACTCTCTCCTCTTGCACACACATGCTCTCACTCTTTTTCGGAGAGTAAGTAAAAGCAAGCAGGCAGTGACTCCCTAGTTATCCCTTCAGTCTCTGACGTGCTTGCATCTGGACGGCATGGCCGTGGAGCCTGGATACTCAGAGGAAGGTCCCTGCTACCCCACCAAGGCATGGCCACCGGATGATGGACCACCCTCGACCCCACACACACACACCTGCTCAGTAAATTCTTGCTTTTTTTACATCTTTATTTTCTCCTCTCTACCGAGTCATTCCAACAGTAAGGAACATGCTCTAGTATGTTAGCGGGTTTTTTATTTTTAGTTTTTCTTGACCTTGTATCCTCCTTCATCAACAATCCCATTTCCCTGTTTCCCAGCACAAAGAAATCAAAGTCCTGTCTATAAAAAACATTGGCACTTTCTCTGCCTTTCAGTTTCTGCTCAATCCTCTCCCATCCTGATGTGGTGAACTTCATCCCTGGAATTGCTGCTAATCACTGAAAACCTCCTGTCAGCTCTCTGTTAATAACATGAAAGCTGTTCTCTGAGTTGCCTCATCTCTAGGCAGCATTAAAACTGCATTAAAACTCTTTTATTAACATAGGACAACATGCTCTCCTGTCTTCCTGCTTCAGTCCCAAACTCTCTTCCTCTCTTTTCCCACCTTCCTAGGCTGTGGCTCCCAGGGGTCCTTGTCCTAAATGTCATCCGAGAGCCAACAGCTCGACGCAGGCCTCTTCATCAAGCACCTCACACATACTCATCTGACTTCTTGAAACCATGAGATCCAATCAGGCTTTTGAATTTCACATGGCCAAAAAGAGTCTTAACTCCCCACAAGCTGTCTAATCTCTCTCATCTCAGTCAACAGCTTAAGCACAACAGGACAATAAACCCTCACATTGTCCTGTTGGTTCTACCTTCTTGCCCTTGACCCAGCTTCTTTCCTCGCCCTCTACATAAAATAAACCCTCACATTGTCCTGTTGGTTCTACCTTTTCATTTCAAAATACACCTGTATCTACCCACCACCTCCCAGCTTCCAACCTGCTCAGGCCCCATCATCTCCTGCTAAGCCTGCTACAGCCTCCCCAGACCCTGCCGCTCCTTGCTGCTCACCTCCAGTCCAGTCTTCATGCAGCACATATAGCTAAAGTGACACTGCAGGACTTCTGTGACTACTGGGGTCAGTGAGGTTTTCACCTGGATTCCCGGATCTTGCTCATCAGACACACTCTATGAGGACCCTTCCTCTCCAAACCTGGATGCCACACAGTGAGCAACCCAAGCCACATGGGGATTGTGTGGCAGTGTCTGATCTACCATCCTACCCAGCTAGCCTTTGAAGCATCTCAGACCCACTCATTTTGAGGTGGTTTCTTATACTGCAACAATGACTGGAACAACTGCATTATGCTAAAGACGGAGACAGGAAGCTATCAAAGGGGATACTCAGATCACAAAATAGGGAAATTAAAAGTTTATGTCAAAAATGAAAAGTCAATAAAGGATTGAAAGCAACTGTGGAGGAACTCTCCTGGGAAGCAGCCCAGAAGAGCAGATGTGGGAAACTGCAGAGAAAAGACAAGACAGTGAGCAGTCAGTCCAGATCCAACTTCCAAATAACAGGAAATCTGGAAAGAAAGAGCAGAGAAACTGAGGGGAAGGAATTATCAATGAACTAATTCAGGAAAATGAGTTTCCACACTGACAGTGCCCACGGAAATCCCAGCACGTGAGATGGAAGGAACTCAACACCAAACCAAGTCACAGTGAGATAACAGCACCGGAAAGATCCCAGCTGCTGCCTTCTGAATAATAACAGGGGAAGCTCATGACAAAGGAACAGTGCTTCCAAGATTCCAAGGGAAAATTATTTTCAACCCTGAATATTACTTCTAGCCAAACTATCATTTTGAATGAAGACATTTTCAGATAGAGTTTTTTCGGGAGCCTATTGGAGCATGAGCGCCACCAAAATGAGAGGAAACCAACAAGGAAGAGAGCATGGAATCTAGGAAAGTGGGCATTCAGCACAGGAGAGATGCAAATGCGCCCCTTAAACTGATGATGAAATAAGGCCCCAGGACAAAAGGCTGTAGGTCTGGACACCAACCAGATCAGATGGAGCCAGAGGAAGAGGCTTTCTGAGAGACAGATGAGAATAATAAAAACCTGGAGGGTTTAAACACAGTGAAAAAGTATCGCAGGTCTAGTGAACAATTCAAGAATGAATGAGCGATAAATACATGTAAATTAAGCAATTTTAAACTAGAATGAGGCAATTATTTATTCCTGGGAAATTCAAAAGTTACATAAGCAAGGAAATGTATAACTGGAAACAACAATGTAACACTGTGAACAACATTTTGGAATTACAACCATGTAAAAATAGCGAAGATTGATGCGGTCAGAATTACTTTGTTAATATGCTGAGAGCCAAAGCTTCACTTTCCAAAAAAATTGGTCAATAGATAATAGCTACAACTGAAAAATAAAGAAATAGCAGTATCTGTGATGGGAGTCAAATATCACCTGTGGCCGTAGAAGGAACTGAAAAGGGCTAACACCAGGAGTGAGACTCAGAGATGGGGATATGGGACAGGAAACTACTCTCCAACCTGGTGAAACTTTTAAATTCAATTAAATTAACAATTAAAAAATGAGCTAGAGCAGTATAGCACAAAAGCCCCCTCTATAGAATTTTGAAGGGAAGAGATGAGGAAAATGAATTGGTAAATGGTAGGGTGTGGAGAAATTATATGTGAATCATAAGTATTTGTTTTATATTTGTTATATTCCTTAAGCATTTTATCTCATTAGTTTAGAAAAGCAGTTCCCAAACTGAGAAGATGACACTCAGGAAGGTCCCAGACTTAAGGAATTCTGAGAAGACAGGCTGGCCAGTGGTTCTCTGAACAGCTTTGGTGGGCATAGTAGGAAATGATGGGTGATTAAGTGGTTATCCCGGCCATTTCCAAATGCCCACCCAGACTCTGTGATCTGCCACAAGCCAAGAATGCTGTCCCTGTCAACATGGCTCTTTCTACTTGCCTCACTCAAGTCTCTGCTCATTACTCCTGGACCTAATCATTTATAGTTAATGAGTTACCTCTTCAACGTTAATTTCTAAAACATTTCCTATATCATTTTAATATACAATGGCATTTCATTTCTATTAAGGACTTGTCAAGATATATGGACTATGTAATGTAGTGATCTAATGCTAATACTTTCTTATAAATTGGAAGACTAAAATGTCACCTGCAATAATGTTGCTCTTGATGAGCTCAGATCACCATCTTCCATTTGTCTCCTCTTTTGTTTCAAATAAATTTTTAATTTTGGAGTGACTTTGTATTTATAGAAGAACCACAAAGATGATACAGAGAGTCCCTGTGCATCTTTCACCCAGCTTCTCCTGTTGGGAACACCTAACAGAACCATAATGCACTTGTCAAAACTAACATATTAACATAACTATTAAGTAAACTCCAAACTTTATTCTGAGGTTACCGCCAGTTTTTTCCACCACTGTTTTTCTCTGTTCCAGGCTGTAGTTCGAGACATCACATTGCATTTTCTATTCCCTCCTTTACATTTTTTTCATTTTATTTTTAGCTATGAAATATTAAATGCCTGGCTCTATCTTTAATTTTAGCAAAGATTGGGTAAACCTGTCACATGACAAAAATAAAATAGGAAAGTAGAATAGGAATTCTTTAAATACTTGAAAACAAATTTTATTTATATGGTTCTGCCTGCACGTTCCTTCCTCAGGCCTCAAAAGAGTTGGGAGAAATGGCATGTTGCCTATGACTCAGCTTCAGAGGAGCATAAACCCTTTGTCTACCTCTGCACAAGTCAGGGCTCTCAAAGAAACGGAACCAATAAAATGTGTGCACATAGAGAGAGAATTGGTTCATACAGTTATGGAGGTTGGCAAGTCCAAATTCTGCAGAGTGACAGTAGGCAGGAGACCCAGGGAAGAGACCACACTGCAGTTCAAGTCCAAAGACAGTCTGCTGGCAGAATTCCCTCTTCTTTTGTGAATGTCAGTATTTTGTTCCAGTCAGTCCTACAGCTGATCAGATGAGGCCCACCTACATTAAGGAGGGCAATCTGCTTTACCTGAAGTCCATCAACTTAAATGTTAATCCAAAAACATCCTCACAGAAACATGCAGAATAATGTTTGACCACATATCTAGTCACCATGATCCAGCTAAGTAGACATGAAATTAATCATCCCAACCTCTTTCTCTCTTTTTCCTCTGTAGTGTCCCACAAAAGACTCTGGAAAAGTCAGAGGGAGTTAAACACTTACCTGCAAGAGTCGCTGATAGAAATGCACTTGGTTCCACTATGTAGAGGAGATTCAATATGCATGTTTATAATACATCTTGCTATTTGTTTGGAACAGAATCCTGTGAGTGTGCAGTAGGTTTGGAATAAAGAAGGTGGTGGCTGTAAAAGTGAGGTTCTGTTGTCTGTTCTTCAGGGAAGAGTTTTAAGAGGTGGATCAGGCTCTGACCCTGAGGAACTCCCAGCAGCCTGTTTTGATGTTCCTACATCTGTCTCTGGTGGGAGTAAATTGAAGAAAATTTGTGTGAGGCATTCTTGGAAAGACTTTCCAAAGGAAAGGAAAGTGAACAGAAAGTTAGATGCTGGACCATCTCTGATCCCTAGGGATCATGGTGATCATAAAAGTATGGAATTGTAACCTGCCTATGCTATCAAAGTGTGGAGATACCCACTGCTGGAAGAAAACCATGGTGCCACACCCTGCCACCTGTCAAAGCAGAAAGCAAACACGAGATGGAAGCATGCCCTAGTCTCAAGAAAAAGAATGAACCTGACAGTTTCCATGCAGACTGACATGGGGAATGGAACAAAAGCACAGGTGAGCACTGAGCATCACATGGTGGGTTCAGGCATCCACACAGTTGCCAGTTAAGTCCCGAACCTTGATTTCTAGACCTAAAAGCAACATTGAGATTCCCGAAAAGGGAGTTCTTAACTTCCCTCTTATTTCCAGTAAGCTCCACCTCAAAACCAGAGATACTCTTTGAAATTTGAAATACTGTCATTTAGGAGGAGCAAAAGGAGGAACTTTGCGGAGCAGGCAGAAAACATGTATTGCCAGCATTCTCCAGCATTCTGGAATAAAGGGACTCTTCCTAAGGAAGATTTAGACCCTCCCTTGGTAGAAATGCCTTTTTAATTAGGCTGATTTACAGGTCTGTTGCAAGTATGCTGCAAAGCTCTTAAATCATGGGTAGATTCTGCTGGGTTGGAGAGAGATCAGTGCATTGTAGACCACAACTCACTACTGACCACAAGTGATGTCTGGGAAGACCCTGCTTCCCCAAGGACTGGCACCACTGTGGAAGCCCACTCATTTTTTGGGTAATTTCAATAGTCACTTATTAAATACCCAAATAGTAATGAACTGTGCAGGATAATGGGCCTCTGAGACAAGGTAGCTGCCCTACAAATGAAACTTTCCTCTGTGGTGCTGTGATGGTAGACACATGATATGATGCACAGGTCCATTTGACACAAAGAGTGAGCCCTAATGTAAACTGTAGACCTGAGTTAATAATGTATCAACATTAATTATAAAAAATGGATCGCTCTAATGAAGATGTTGATAAGAGGGGAAACTGAGTACGTGAACCTTATGTACTATCTTATCAATTATTCTGTAAATCTAAAACTCTACTTAAAAAAATAAACTGTCAGAATCTGTTGATGGCAAAAATGAGGGGAAGAAATATGTGTATTCAGAGCCCATTTGCACATAATATGTCTGAAAAGTTTCTGAGTGGCTGGTGGTAAAGCTGAGAGGTAATTATTTTTCCATTCCTTTCAAATTATGAACCAAGTTCATGCAGTACCTATTCAATAATATATATAATTTAATATTCAAAAACAATAATATAAAAGTTAAAATAAAATTGTTCAATAACTTAAGTAAAAGCAAAGTGCTGGGGAGAAAGAAGCAAAGCAGACAAACCTAATTGAAGGAACAGGTGAACCCTGAAATCAACCTTCGGATGTGTTTGGTTGGTTATAGTTTTTATTCTTACTAAAATACTGGTAGATTCCAAATGAAAGTGCAGGTATCCAACTTCTGAGCAACAACACAGTGGCTATATAGTAATAACTGGGTTATAGGACAGTTATTACTATATAGTAATGGGGGCCAAGGAGTGGCTGCCCCTTTAGCCATAGCAATTGTGTCCACTTTGCCACCAGTCTCCCTGTTGTCTTAAATCGAGTCTCCTCTCTCATTACAGAGCCTCTGGTATTGTTGTAAGCATGTACATTTCCGCCGCTGGAGATAACTTTGGGTCAGCCAACTCTTCTCTTTTCATGAAATGTGCCCCTTTTGGTTGTGGAAGACCTCCAGCCATGGTGCACAATGACGCAACATGAGAAATGCTCAACAGAGGCAAAGATGCTGCTCCCCTGGCTTACCTCAATCCACAAATTTCTAAACACATCTCAAAAAGCTAAGAAACAAAACAATTAACAAGGAGTTGCAAGTGAAGAGCCCGAGATTGTGGGGACAGTTGAGGACTGGTTATTATGTTGTTGTTGTTGTTGTTATTGTTTTATGTTTTAATGAGGAAAAATGTCCAAAACTCCTGTTCATGGAGCATGTTATTTTGTGGCAACAAAAAGCCAAAGTTTCCAGCTTTGCTTCTTGACAGCTTTTTAAAATGTTATAAAACACATCTTTAGTTGTTTCTTTCCCTCATATATTCAAATGCAGTAACAGCTCTAACAACATTTTAAATTCTCAGCAAAGAGTTACGGGACCAACACAAACAGCTAAATGTCCTCTGTTCAAAGCTTCCTTGAAATGTCAAGTGCTCTTATGGCTTTATGGAAGTGGCACAAAAGTAACACTTCCAGCTGCAGTGGCTGAGGCCCTTTGAGGACATAATTCAATCCCTGTAGAGAGGTGATGCTGGTGAGTGCTCTCTCGCAGTGTGGCACCTCCAGCTCTGAGTGTCGCTATGTAGCTTTTTCTTAGGGTGCCACTCTGTTTTTCTCCATTTAGCAGAAAGGGTATATTCACTTAGCTTCCAATGTTATTAGTAGAACACAAGCCCAACAGAAAATAGGAATTACTTTCTCCTGCAGCCTATGTCAAAGGACCCGGGGGGTCATCTGGGATGAGTGCTGGAGAACACATCATGGGCTCCTGCTTTTCTGTCCCTAAAAAGCTCTAGAATCTATATGGCCTTCTATGGCAGTCTGACAAGGGAAGTTTCAAAAAGGTCAGAATATAGTACCTTATGGGATTTGTTGCAAGCACAGTAATTACTGAGACTACAAAGGGAAGAGGCTTGAGAAAGGCAGCACGTCTTTCACTCTCCCTGATGAGTGAGCATGTGGCAATTACATACCAGAACTTCCCAATTTTAGCAATACTGTCATGGACACGAGCCATAGCCACCTCCAGTCACTGTGTCTCTCCTCAGAGCTGCCTCCAACCACAGGAGCTTGTTCAGCTCATATGCCAGGAATGGTCCACGTACAATCCTCCACCAAAAAGGGGTGGATAAACACCTAGCTTCCCTGTCCCTCGCTGGGGCAGTCCTGAGAATATTCAGCAGGGTA
>NW_006437784.1:516643-526397 GCF_000325575.1 Pteropus alecto
CTATCACCCACCTGCAGCAGTGACCTGATTATTAACCCATATTTCACTGGGCTTTCCTTCTCACATTTACCTCTCCCACTTGTGTTTCTGGGGGTCAGTTCCCAAATAACTTGTGCCAAAGTTCTTATCTCAGGGTCAGCTTACGGAAAAAAAAACAAACTAAGGTTCAAGCTTCTAGCTAAGGAAGATTCTTCATCCTCTGCTACCTATAAATTTTTTGGTTTAGTTTAGTTTTTAAGAATTAAGGAAAAATAAGCAAACAAATATTATCAAATTAGAATGGGCTACATCCATGTGAACCAATTAGTTTAAAATCATTCAAAATATAGACTAGCAGAAAAACAAACCAATAATAGAAATGCAAATTCAGAGATGACAACTGGTCCTGACCCTATTGACTGGGAAGCTAAAATTTCCTTTTGGTCTGCAATAGTGACAAGCCTGGAACAATTCAGAAAAGGACATGACATTTGAAATCAAAGAAGCAAAAAGAACTACATTTGATGCAAGTGCAGACAATATGAGGCAACCAAAGACATGTGTCATGGCCATAGAAATGATGCATAACTTTTGTTGTTAGGAATTAGATTTTATGCATAAAATTATTATAAAGACAGTCATATTCTCACATTGAAAATTACATGTTACCTAAACCTTACACCTCCTACAAATATTAACTCAAGATAGATAACAGACTCAAATGCAACATGTACATATGTGAAACTTAGGAAAAAACATATGAGAAAATCTTTAGGATTTGGGGCTAGGCAAATACTTCTTAGACATGACACCAAAAGGGTGGTCCATGGAAGAAAAAAGTTGACAAAATGGTCTTTATCAAAATTAATAACTTTTACTTTGCAAAAGACCCTGTGAAGAGGTTGAAAAGACAAGCTAGAGACTGGGGAAAATATTCAAAAACCACACATCCACCCAACAGAGGACTTGTATCTAGAATATATAAAGAACCCTCAAAATGCAACTATAAAGAAAAATAACAATCCATTTAGAAAATAGACAAATGACATGAGACATTTTATCAAAGAGGATGTCAAATAAGCACATGAAAAGATGTTTAACATTATTAGCCACTAGGAAAATGCAAATCTATCGGAATGGCTAAAATAGAAAATAGTGATGATACCAAATTCACAATATCAGAGAAGAGATCCCTCATATATTGCTGGTAGAAATAAATGGAAAATGGTATAGCTGCCCTGGAAAACAGTTTGGTAGTTACTATTAAAACTAAACATGTAATTAACATAGAAACCAGCAATTGCACCCACAAGCATTTATTCCAGAGAAATGAACTTTGTCTACACAAAAACTTGTACATGAATATTCAAAGCAGCTTTATTTATACTAATCTAAAGCTGGAAATGACCCAAATGTGTTCATCAAGGTGAATAGTTAAACTGTGGCTCATCCACATCACATCCCTCAGCAATCATTAGGAATGGACTATTGATCAGTGCAAGCACTTGGATGACTCTCTAGGAAAACACGCTGAGTGAAAAAAGTCAATCCCAAAAGGTTACACAGTGTACAATTTTATGTATATAATCTTCTTGAAATTACAAAATTATAGAAATGAAGAACAGATTAGTGGATGCAAATAGTTAAAAGGGGCAAAGTAGGGGAAGAAAGTGGGTGTGGCTATAAAAGGGTAACATGAGGGATCCACATGATGATGGAAGTGTCTTTTATCTTGACTGTATCAATGTTAACATCCTGGCTGTAATATGGTACTTTAGTTTTGCAAGATGTTACCAGCGGACAAAACTGAGTGAAGGATACACTGGATCTTGTTATAGTATTTCTTACAATTGCATGCAAACTTACAGTTATCGCAAAATAAAAACATTTAATTTTTAAAATAGAACAAATAAAATTAATAAGTTTGAAAGGATTTCAATATCATGTTTATACATAAAGGCAAATATGTTACTGAATGTAAATACACATTAAGTAACAGGAGAAATTGAAAAAATGATTATGGAAGCCAGGGATTCAGTGAATAATGGCTCCTTAATGTTCACAAACATTGTTTTTAAGTATCAGAAAGGTTTTAATATTCACCTTCAAAACTTAAATATTATTCTCAAAGCCTGGAACCATTTCTACTATTGGATTCTAGATGCTTCTCTTAATGATTGGCTTTTGCTACATGAGGAACTAAGCCAAAACCATCTTCAAACGATAAATCATGCTCAGGTTGCCAAGAACGTTACTAATTCCACATTATTTAAAGCATTTCACCAACAGTTCTTGTATCACAGCATCCCGTAAAGTTTGACCTGTTCACACACTGGAGAATTTGTGAGCCTCTTTCTTCCTTTTGATGTAGCCTCAAAGCCTGCATCTGCCTGTCCCGTCTCCCTTTGTGGGTCCTTTAAGCAGCTTCTCAATGGTGCATCTCAAAGTTGTGACAAACTGGTTAAGTCTTTTAGGAATTACGACTGGCCAATGGTATCAATCAAAATTCATCCCGGACTAATATGGTCATTTATTTTAGCAGCCCCTCAGGACCCACTGGACCACATGTTGGCTGTCCACAATTTAAATTCTTCTCTGTTCATCCAGCCTGTCGCGTGGACCTAGAAATAAATCAGGGATTCTTTCTTCTGATCTGGATATAGCTTTCATTAAAAAATTAGAAAAAGTGGCAAATTTCACATCACTAATAAAACATGCTAATACAATTGTAAGGTATAATTTCTCATGTCTATAAGTTTCAATAGTAGACAATTGAACAAATTTTGCACCTTTGGAGTTGCGTTTGATGACACATTGAGAATCGGAGGGATTTAGGCCCCCTAATTATGTTCACATATTTATATGTATTAGTTGATGTGTAACAAATTACTCTACAAAACTTAGTGGCCAAAGGCAATAACAGATGTTTATTATATCACAGTTTTTGTGGATCAGGAATTTAGGAGCATCTTATCTAAGCAGTTCTGGTTCAGGGCCTCTCATGTGGAACAAGGCCAATGTCCCGGTTTAAAGGCAGCCGGGCAGGTAGAATTGCCTCTTATACAGGAGAAGTCAGCCTTTTTGTTCGATTGAGGCTGGCAACTGATTGAATGAGGCCCACTCACAATGGGAAGAGCATCTCCTTTACTGTGTCTATTGATTTAAATGTTAGGCTTATCCAAAAACATCTAGAATTATGTTTGACCAAATATCTAGGCATCCCATGTCCCAGTCAAGTTAACACATAAAATTAACCATTCTGCCCACTATTTCTCTATTAACATACCAACACTAATTATAACAACTCTACACTCCCATCTAAGTGTTTTATTTGACCACCCCCTGCCCATCCATGGTAAAGTATGATTTCTCAGATCCATCATCACCCTACAATGCATGGTCTCCTACAATGCTTTCCTATCCCTCTCTCCACACTTCAAGTCTCCTTCCCACTACATGCACACATGAACACCCAGCCCTAACTCTTAGATTTGAGTGAAATATTTAATGTTGGAAATATTTTAAATTATAGACTATTACTATGCTTTCTCTTCTACAATGAATGTTCAGTCTCAAGAATCCTTAATTAACACTCACATACTCACTTTCTGGTTTTTAATCATATCCACTTACATGTCATATATGTAGTACAAGACATATTTCTAACAGTGTGTTCAAAATCCTTTACCTTCTTAGCTTGATTAAAGTAATTTTTTCATATTATCCTCAGATAATGTACATAGTTGTAATTTTTGAGGTCCTATGTGTCCAAAATGACCACATTTTTTTCTAAAACATGAATTCCATTTTTCCCAATATTTACTTGGATGACAGTGGTAGTTTTCCTTAATCGTTATCTTCTATTTTCCAATGGTATTGATGAGACATATAATGCTAATCTCATTTTTTTCATGCTTTAAAAAGATGCTAAGTGCTTGTAGGTGTTATTTACTATTTTTATCAGAAAATTTACTAGAATATATTCAAAGCTGTGTCTTGGGATAGAGTCTCATAAATGTCTTGGCCCTGTGCAGGTACTCACAGATATGCCAGCAAGCACAGGCCTCCCAACTTCCCAAGGGAGGGGTACTCAAATAAGTTGCAAGAAAAGTATTTTCAGTGTCTCTGAAATGCTAGCATATGAAATAGAATATTACATTCATATCTAGTCATAGATGTCCCATAGGCTGGTCTGGAAGCATATCTCTAACATTTTTCAAGCTACCTAGAAGCTGATTGGAACAGTGAGTGTGTATATGTAAGCAGATTTCACTCTAAGCACTTCATTATAGCCGCTGATTATCTTTCTTTAAAGACAAGTTTCTTCTGGGGATCGCATGACATGCTATATCCATTATATCCTGTACCCACACCCTGGAGCGATATTTGCACACACCTCTTTTAGAATATACCCTTGATTATGGCAGACAGAAATAGCAGAGAAGATTAGAATGCACTGATATCCACACTTCCCTGAGAGGGAGAGTCCTGATTTCCTCCTCCACCAAACTGTAAGTGGGCAGCAAGTCAGATCTAAACCTCATTTCCGCCCACCCTCTCCCCACTAGAGGTGGAGGAGGTTATAAGTAAGCAGTGGTTAAACTGTAGAAGTTCACACACCTGGAAGATATTATGCTAAGTAAAGTAAGTCAGACAGAGAAAGACAAAACTGTATGATTTCACTTATATGTGGATTCTAAAGAACAAAATAAACAAACAAAACAGAAACAAACTCAGACACAAAGAACAAACCGATGGTTGCCAGACATGAGAGTGTTAGGAGAATGGGTGAAAAAGGGAAGGGGGTGAAGAAGTACAAACTGCCAGTTATAAAACCAGTCGCAAGGCTGTAAGGGGACTATAGTTAATAATATTGTAATGACTATGCTGTCAGATGGGAACTAGACTTATTGGGGCGATCACTTTGTAAATTATATAAGTGTCTAATTACTATGTCGTACACTCGAAACTAATATAATGTTGAATATCAACTGTAATTGAAAATAGATAAGTAAATAAGTTTATCAAAAGTAGAGAGCCAGGTTGAGAAGGCAGACCAAAGCAGGCAGCCCTGGGGCCACAGCCACCTGGGAGACCATGCGTCTTAGTCTCCCTGTCCTACAGTCTTTCAGCTTCACTTCACTGCTAAGAAAATAGAGATAACAATCCATGTGACTCCATTTCATGATGAGAAATTATGCCAACTAGGGCAAGTAAATAGGAGTGTTGGAGCACCCACACACCCAGGAATGATGCATGCGATGCAGATTGTCCTCTTAAAGAGCCAGACAGTAGAATAGATGAAAAAACGTTATCTAATCATCCAGAAAATGGGAGAGGAGGAGGCTATCAACATGCTCTCTGCTCCCTCAGAGCATCTCAGCTATTCTATCCATAAGCAGAAAGGAAAGCTCTTTGAAAAGGCAATGATTTGCCTTGAAAACACTCATTTAAAATGTCTTGCAATTATTGACACTCATTAGATCTTGGCAGGAGCAGAGTATCGTTGCCTCCCACATGTGCCTGCCAGGATAAGAGTCTTGTTGGTTAGGAGGGAAAATAAAATGAAAGCATAGTCCAAGGACACTGTGCTTGAAATGCACTTGATGTGAACTTGACTTTCTCAGCAAGGAGGAATCCCATAGCTGTGTTAACTGTGTCGTTATCTACCTCCGCAAGCCTGCACCACCTCTCTCTCTCTCTCTCTCTCTCTCTCTCTCTCTCTCTCTCTCACACACACACACACACACACACACACACAGCATGTGCACACGCACACACGCACACACACTCTTGAGCCCAGCTGGGCAGCCGTCCAAATGATTCATATTAAATTCTAGCTGTATTCAGCACAAAAGTCATCTAACAACAGAGGATCAAAGTTACATCAACTAACAAGCACCGGGGAATTGATAAGCAGCTAAAATTAGGTCATCACATAGCAGCAGCTTTTGATGGATGAAGTGAAATTTAGCCGCAGGTTTGCTATTTAAAGATCTGTTACGGCATCCTTTCCTGTAGCCACAATGAACACACAACAAAGTATCAGGCCTCTGATGAAATGTTTAATCATTGCTCTTTGCCCTGTTGACTGCGGCAAAGATTTACAGGTTCCTTAAGAGGCATTCAGCTCTTAGGCTGAGCAATGTAAATAAATGCATTTTAATTCCCACATTCAGAGCCTAACAGAGGCTTTTTCTCCCTCCTCCTGGCGAATTCCATCAAGTTATTTTAATCACTTTTAAAAGCATTCTGTCAAATACTTCAGCCTCCAAATTTGACCCAGCTCAGTGTTTCAAAATTCTTCATCTAGTTAAAACAAACACAACTCTTGATTGCCAAATGTATTCAACTTGTCCTAGTGGCCTCATTTCTTTGCCTTGCTTTTTCTTTCAGTTTTAGAATCGCACACCCTTCCAAAATAGCTCATTTCCTTCTCTTTAGTTTGTTTCTGCTTCTCTGCTTTGAGTTGGGACTCCTGTTTAGGTGGGTCTGGGTTAGTTGTGGCTGAGGCCTCAGCCCTTATGGCAGTCACCAGTTATGATTTCATAACCCTGGATGGAGGTTGAGTCTGGAGCCTCGCACACAGCCTGCAGGGGGACCGAAGGTCAGTGTGCCCTCTCCCAGCAGAGCAGGGTAGACTGCATGTCCACCCAGGCCTCTGCTGTCCCCCACCTCCAACGGTGCTATGGCAGTGCTAGGCACATCCAAAGTCACCAACAGTGCCAAGAGACCGGTGAGCCTCCCAGGTACTGGACCCAACGAGAAGGCAGCAGAGTCATAAACACGGTTGGGAAAGGAGAGGGGCTTCAGTGGGCAAAGACGACTGGGCCTGAGCCCTAAGAAAGGACTGGAAGACAGGGCCTCCCTCCAGATGGAGACGGGCTCAGCCAGGCAAGGCTGAGCCCTAGCAGCTGAACCAGGCCCCAGAGAAAGTCAGGGCATGCTTGGGAAAAGGAGGAGCCTGGGTTATGCTCCTCTTGTGGCCTGGGCGGCCTGAATTGCTCAGCAGACCCAGGGAAGGGACTGCCTCCTGAGAAGCCCAGGCAGCCAACCCTGTTAGACCTGGGCTGGAGGACAGTCCCAGGGGAGCCAAGAAAAGGAGAAAAGCAGTCAAGAAGAGGCCCTCTTGGACATCATTCCCATCACCACTTCCCATCTCCTCCCAGAAGGGACACCTGGGTTTCTCTGCTCGCCCCTCTTGTCTCAGCTGACCAATCACCAGAGGCAGTGACAACTCCTGGTGATAGTTTTTCATATGCAAATTCCACACCACTTTCTTCCGTTCTAGCCAGACAGTTGTGCTGGCTTGGTTGGGAAGATAAACTCTATTCATGGAGGCCAGGTTCCCATTGTATTGACCTGGTATCTAATGTGGTGGCTTTTGTGAACCTACAGGCATTCATTAGAGAGCCTGCTGGAGACAGCAGGAGGGGGTGTGCAGTATCCTTAGTTCCAGTTTCCTGTAATATGGAGGAGGGTGGAGTGGAGCTATGGGGTCCAGAAGGTGGGAAGGAGCTCACTAGGGGACCCAGCTGACAGGGAGTCCCGCCATTCACTCAGGTTCAAATGGGAGAAGAGACATAAAAGACTTGACTTTAAACCTCAAAATAGTTGTTCTTAGCTGTATTTCTGCATTCTCTATACACAACCACTCAATGTATCTGCCTCAATTAGGGTTCCTCCAGATGACATTCCAGTGCAGGCAGTGTATTTGGGAAGTTATTCTAAGAGCACTGGTCGGAGGGCAGACTGAGAACAGGAAGTGAGATAAGACAGGAAAGGAAGCCAGAAAGCCAGCTGTCACTACGGTGGTCACTGGGTCCTAGCCCACTTGGGACCCCCGGGTTCTAGGCTAGAACTCAGGGTGAAGTTGCGGGACGCATGTAAGCCACTCCCATGGGCTTCTGGTGGAGGCTGCTGGGTAGGAGGGACATCAATCCACAGGGTTCTGGCCTGCTGAAGAGTCTGGCAAAGCGCAGATGGCCAGAAAGAGTTCCACTGAGATAAACGTACTTAAACATTAGCAGGTATGTACTTCCTGGTGGGAGCGGGAGTGAGTGGGCATGCTCACAGCACTGGCTACAGCATCCAAGACTTTGTTTTCAGGAGTATTCTTTTAAAGCTTAGATTTGAGCCTGTGTCAGGAAAGATGGGAGCAAAAATCCTGATTAGTCAGGAGTTGTTTTCAAGGGTTAATTAAAAGGGGTACTTCTTTTTGTGTTCACAGCCCCAGTTGGTGTGCCTTTATACTCAGTAGGTGCTAAAGTCATCCTGTGGGTGATGACACGTGCCTGTGTGGGCCCTTCAACCAGAGGGCCTATTCCTCTAGGCCAGTAAGTTACCACCCTATAAATTACACCAGGTGTCATTACTAAATCATTTAGATTGTATCAAGGTAGCCTTATAAGTCATGATGGCTGATTATATTTTCCAAAGATGGCCACACCTGTTGTCATAACCCATCCCACCAGCCCTTGTTATAGTGTGACACTAATCTTCTCCCACCTGTTAGGGGCTGAATTGTGTCCCTCCAAAATTCATATATTGCATTCCAGTACCTCAGAATATAACTGTATTTGGAAATGGGGCCTTTAAAAAGGTACTTAAGGTAAAATGAGGTCATTAAAATGGCTCCTAATCCGGTATGACTGGTATCCTTATAAGAGGAGTTTAGAACACAGACATGGACAGAGGAAGACCACGTAAGGGTATATAGGGAGAGGGTGGCCATCTGCAAGCCAAGGAGAAAGGCCTCAGGCAAAATTTGCCCTACCAACTTCTTGATCTTGGACCTCCAGCCTCCAAGACTATAGAGAATAAATGTCTCTTGTTTAAGCTGCCCTATCTGTGAAGTTTGTTATGGCAGTCCAAGCAAACTACTACATGTCCCCTTGAGCCTGGATGACTCTGAAACTGCCTAAACCAAAAGAATGAAGTGGAAGTGACACTAAAACTTCAAGGCTAAATTACAAAAAGCAGCAGGGCTTCCAACTGGCTTTCTGTCTCTCTGGATGCTTGCCCTCAGAGCTCAGCTACCATGCTGTGAGATGCCCCAACTAGCCAACATGGGGAGACAACATGGAAGAGAACTGAGACTCCAGTCAGCAACGACACTAATCACCAGACACAGGCATGAGGGAGGCTTCAGGGGATCCTGAGCCCCAGGCTCACAGTCTTTCAGTTGAGGTCCCAGCCATTGGGGAGCAGAAACAAGCCATCTCTTCTGCCTTGTCTGAATTCCCAACCCACCAAATCCATGATTATAAAACACAGTTGTTTCATGCCACTATATTTTGGAGTAAGTTGTTACACTGAAGCCATCATAAATAGGAAATAGTGCAATCTTCAATTTGCCAATGAGAAAACTGAGATAAAGAAAAACTCAATGGTTTTCCAGGGTCACACAGCTAGAAAATAGCAAAGTGATTTGGTTGATTTTCCTGTAATGAAGTCATCAAGTGTAATGAGTCATCAAGTGTGTATGAAATATGCTAAGCCACTAAGGGTACAGAGATGGCCTAGAGAGGACATTTAGGGTGTCTACCTGCCATGAGCATTTTTCTCCAAAGATTATGTAAGTAGATATGCTGGATAAATTCTAAGAAGTGGCATATTTATTTTAAAACTTTGTTAGATAATGCCACATTTCCCCTCAAAGAGATGGCAAGAATTGACTCTCTACTAACAGAGTCTGTGACTCCTGTATCAGTATAGCCTTGGCAACATTATAGGGTTTCTGAAAATTGAGAAAGCTTTTAGTCCTTTTTTCAAT
>NW_006437784.1:526446-571060 GCF_000325575.1 Pteropus alecto
ATCAGCATATGTTGAATTATAACTTTAAAGCCCTATCTGTTGTCCTCATGTTAGACAAGGAAAGCATTATAGTTATATCAGCTTCCTTTTCTTCTCTCCCTCCCTCTTCATCTCCAAATTCTTGCAAATTACATAATGCTCTCTGAGTTGTCCTGACAGATTTCTTGCAGCCTGTTCCTTATCTGGAATTTCCTCACACATCCAGCCTACATTCTACATTCCAGTGGACTCCATGCTAGTAGCCAGTTCTTTGATCCCAGCTTCCGAGTTCAGTGGTTCATTCAGAGTCTACTACAAGCTGCTGTCAGCAGGGCTTCTGGTATGACATTTCCTGAGTCCTTGTTGGTGTGATTTTTTTTTCCTTCTCACTCATTGACACTCTTCATACCATCACATCTTGCCTTCGGTTTTTTTCTTTGAGAGCTTATTTCATAGCAGTCATATATTTTCCTGTCTTTGAAACATAAGTTGACTATTTTCTTTGGCTTTTAGCACAATTTTGTGTGTGTGTTCTTCACCTATCCTTTGTTTATCAGCTACTTCCCTTTTCCAACTTCATTCAGGTCCTTTGCTAGTTCTTTTTTGATTATTAATAGTCCTTATTTGGCGTGTCATTCGTGGAAGACCAGTTGTAGTTGAGAAATGGTGTTGGGGAAGGGACCAGGGGAGTGAACTAGAACCACCCAAAGCTTGAATTTCAGCTCTTTTGCCAAACACCATACCCTACGGTCTATCTTTATTCTGGAAGAGCTGGGATGGCCAGTTCCAAGCAAAGCCATGCAGGCCGACAGCCCTTTGCACCCATGGCAGACTGCCCCTGCCTCTGGCTGAGGAATCAACTTGGCAGACAACATGAGCCTTCCTTCTATCAACCATTCTGGAATTTGGACAACAAAGGAAGGCTGGAGTTGACCAGTTGACTCAAATAGTTGACCAAAAACCAAATGGAAATCCTACTTCCAATGGGGCAACTGGAGTAGCTTGCAAACACTAATGCGGTATTGTTTTTTTCACACTTGTCACAGGTGTGTTCCACATTTTTGTGTCATTCTTTCTCCTGTAGCTAGAATGGGTTTGCTAAAGGCTCTCCTGGGGAGAATCACTTAATTGTTTCAATTTTGCCAATTATATTCTTAAGGGTCACTATTTGTTTTCTATAATATAGCAGCTTAACTAAGGAAAAAAGATTAACCCTGGGTAGAAATGTATTTATGCAAATTATATGAAACAGTGATTTGTGCATAGGGATAAAAGACAGCCTAGGAGACTTCCAGCCTGGGAAAGGCTGACTGCCCCTGAAGGCCTCCACCAGAGCTATTCCTTCCCTGGGGCAGAGGCTAGCTAATGCTCTGGCCCTAGCTACAAGTTGCCACCCCCAGGGTATCTGGAATCCCAAACAGATCACAGCAGGACCTCATGGGGTACAGCCATTGCTGGAAATTTCCATGGTTCCCCAGGGGATTCCAATGAGTGGCGAGGATTGAAAGCTCATAGTCTATACTAGAATGTGTGGCCTTGGTTGACAATCAGAGCCTGCTTTCTTCTTGAAGTGAATTTAGAAACAAATTCAGATCAAATCGAACACACTCATCCCCTTTCCAATCACAGATGCTAACAAATAGTAACAAATCAGAGGAAAAAAGAAATCTTATTTGAGAAGAGTCTTCAAAAGCTTGCTTTTTTTCTACAGTCTATGTGCTCCTCAACTTCCACTACTTCTGAACTAACCCCGGGGCATCAGTTTAAGTCAGGGTTCCTGACTTAAGGAATTTAAGTGTGTTCTGGACCTTCCCATGTAACCCCCATGGCCCCACACCTTCACGTTGACCAAGGTGTGCAAGAGCATCTCCGGGTTCCAAGCCAATTCTAATGTCCTCATTGCTCCTTGTACTATTTAGGATAGTCAAAACAAGCCGTACACAATAACTATTTTTTAATGTATTTATTCATTCAAATAGCCACTGACATCTTACTATGTGCCCAGCACTGTGCTAGGTAATTGGGGAAGGGCTGTGGGTAACAAAGACATGGTCCCTGCTGCTCCGTACTCTATTATAGTATAGTATAGTATAGTATAGTATAGTATAGTATAGTATAGTATAGTATAGTATAGTATATCATATATCACATCACATCATATCATATCATATCATATCAAGTATATTATAGTCCTCACTATATTCTTATAAACAAAATAGTTGAAAATGGTAAGACATGTTATGAAGAAAGCAAACAGGGTGCTGGGATGCAAAATAACTGAGGTGGGGGGGTTCTACTTTAAGGAAAAGATCAGAGGGGATGATCCTTGGACTGACCTGAATGATAAAAGGAAGCACGTCACAGGAGTGGGAGAAAGACTGTTCTGGGCGGAGAAAAGCACATACAGAGTCGTTACGTTAGGTCTAAAGAAGTCTGTGGCTTAGTTTCTGGGCCACATCCTCACTCTCTTGGCTTTCCCACTCTGAACAAAACCAGGCCTGTGTGGTGAGCTGCCCTATGGAAAGACCCATGTGGCAAGGATTGATGTCCCCAAGCAAAGGTAGTGAATACCTACCTGCAGCCATGAGAGCCATGAGGTGAGCTCTGAAGCAGATCCTCCCCAAGGCAAATTGACATAGTAACTGCAGCCTTGCAGATGTCTTGAGCCATAAAACCCAGCTAAGCCACACCCAGATTCTTAATTCACAGAATCTGTGAGATAATAGATGTTTACTGTTTAAACTAAGTTTTTCAGTGATTTAATATGCAACAACAGATAACTAATATAGTGGTCCTTTATTTCTATTATTTCTCCTCCCTTCTTCCTACAAATTGGTTCATACATCCCTTTGATATGTCCCCATCACTTTCGGAGTCCTTTCTTATTTTCTGGTACCACGAGATGGCTCATCTTGTACTTTCTCTGCCCCATCCTGAAATTAACCATTTTTGCAAGGAGTCCTGGTTCTTAATATTGAAAAATGGTATTTAGAAACCCAGATCTGGGTGCTGGGAGTACTCGTTGCTACTGGGGAGTCACTGCTTCTAGGCCCTCTCAGCAGGCAGAGCTACAAGATAAATACATATACATTCATAATCAATGTCTATTTTTATTTATCTATCTGTGTATGTTTTAGAAGCCAGGAGTTGGTGCTGACACCTCTAAATCTCATTCAACACCCTGAAAGGCCTTGCTGTATTTGCAACTCCTCTAGGACAGCTGTCCTCACTTCACAGAGTTGCTTTCATGTACTGTGGTGTAGGAACCCACAATACCAGCTTGCTTTCTGGGGTAGCCTGGCCCTGTCTTCTCCTACTTGGGTCTATACCTGCTCTCTCCCTGCTCCTCTTGCAGCTGTCCTGATTTACTCAGATTCCCGCAATGTCAGTATGAGAGTTCAGAGGTCCAAGGCTATTTCAGCCCTTTGGATCTTTCTTTTTTCTTTTTCTTTTTCTTTTTCTTTTTCTTTTCTTTTCTTTTTTTTTTTTTTTGAGGTAAAATATTCATAACATAAAATCCACCATTATAACTACTTTAAATTGTACAATTCAATGGCTTTTAGTGTATTTAAAATTTTAGCCAAAAAATAACACTATCTAATTTCAGAATATTTTCATCACCCCAAAAGAAAACCTTGTACTCAGTAAGCAGCCCCTTCTGATCTGCCAGTGGAACTCATGCACTCACCTGTGGTGATCTTAGATGGGGCCTGTGTACTCACCTGGTGTGAACTCAGATGTATACTCACCTGGGGTGATCTCAAGTGGATATGTACCCTCACTCAGGGTGATCTCAGGTGGAGCCTGTGCACTCACATGGTATGAACTCAGGTGTGCACCCACCTGTAGTGATCTCAGGTGGGCCCTCTCCAGTGAATACTCGTTCAACTATTTGGGATTCTTCTCTTGCAGGTCCTTAGATCCTTCCCCACTCTGTCCTCCTTCTGTTCATTCCATGGCAATGCCATGGAATCTGGTTGTTGGCAGTCTATCACTACCCACCTGTTTGGGGGCTTGTGGGATACTTTATCATCTGGTTTTGTTACTGGTCCAAAGTCCATGTGCCTGACATTTTAAAAAGCCAAAACCAAAAACATCAGTGTTTAGAGTAAGGAAATGTTTATTGCTCTAGAAGGCACCAACCAAGAAGATGAAAGACCTAGTGGTGTCTCAAATCCATCTTCTAAAAGTACAGAGCTCAGGCTTATTTTATGTCAATGGAAGGGGAATGGGAGGGGCAAGAGGTGATTGACAGCCACAGATATCCGAACAACAGCAGGGGGCCAAGGAAGATTGTGCTTAGTCTGTTGACCCTGGTTGATGGGAGTCCAATCACAAGGTTTCTGCAAACCTTTCATAAACAATACATACTTCCTTTATCTCTACAGGAGAGACACTTTCTGGTAGGGAGCTGTTTTTGTAAAACTCAAGCTGAAAGTATAATTTATCTAATGCTTAGCATGTCTATATTCAAGAAACTATTAACCTGAGTCCTAGAGAACAAAGCAGGCTTAAACAAGATAGAGTCAGAGAAGCTTAGCATTTCACTCTGTTACAGTTTTGTTGCCCATGCTGTCCATAGATTTTGGTTTTGCTACCCAGCTGCTCTGTTTTTAAGCATGTGTGTAGTGGGGGATAAAGAGCAGAGACGTCTTTAAGAATTCTCTAATGCATCACCTTAATGAGTTTCCCACGGTCCCTGAGCTATGAAAGTTTGGAGTTTATCTAGCTCCTTTCCTGGGAAATGATTTAAGTCATTGAGAAAATGTCAAGTCATTTCCAGAACACTTTTTTTAAGAAAGGAAGGAAAAGTATAATATGGCTTATAAATATTTGTTCCCAAAATACTTAATACTTACATATAATTAAATATTACCTGTGCAACTATTCAGTCTCCGATGACCTGAATAAATGTAGGAGTATAAGTATTGTGGGGGAGGGGGAAATTTCTTCTTTCCTGTCTTAATTCTTATGGTTGATAGAATAAATGAAATGTCATAAGACAGATTAACTGGAGAAAATAATAAAATTTAATTATGCATGAATGGATGGGGGTTGCATAAGAATATGGGGCCAAGGACAAATTCAGCAGTTGAAGCTTATATGCCATCGTGAGCTAAGGAGAAAATGAGGGTAGTGGTTTTGGACTTCAAAGGAAAGAAGGCAATTCAAATGGAGATGGAAAAATACATATCTGGTAAATAAATGTTTGTTGGGCCATCTCTAACAATGGGACACAGAGTGGACTTTGATCAAAGGGCCTCACTAGGTCCCTCTCTGACTATCACACCTAGTTCATATTAAACTATAATTATCTGTGATGATAAAGCCCTTCCTGGAGCAGGTCCTCTATCTAAATTTTTTCATGCAGTCAGAAGGAAAGTCAAAGCTCCTTCCTGAGTCTTTTTTTTTTTTCTTACAAATAACCAACTTAAAATAATCAATATCCCAAAGAGGAATATTTTACATTGGTAAATTCTGCCCCTTTTAATATATATGTGTCTGTAGCTTTGGTAGCTCAAATGCAGGGTTTGGGTGTTATTTTTTACGAATGTTATTTATTGATTTGAAGGCGTGGGCAGTCAAAATGGTAGAGTAAATAAACGCTGTGCATGCTTCCTCCCATGACCGCATTAAAATTGCAACTAAATTATTGAATACTCAACCTAGAGAACCATCTGAAGTCTAGCTGAACAGAACTCCTATAACTTGAGATATAAAGGGGAGGCCACATCGAGACTGGTAGGAGGGGCAGAGATGCTAAATGGGCTCATCCCACATCCATGTGTGGAGGCTGAGTATTGGGAAGTACATTTCAGCTTCAGAGGTCCCCCGAGAGGAAGGAGGGTCCCCAGCCCCACACAAGGGCTCCCCAGCCCAGGGGTCCAGTTCCAGGAAGAGAAATCCCCACAAAATCTGGCTATGAAAATCAGCAGGGATTCCGGCTGTCCAAGTGAAATGGAAGACTGCTAGAAACCCAGATGTTCCCTTAAAGACTGGATCAATTGCAGAGACTCACTCTGAGCTCCAGCAGAGGGACAGTAGCTCAGGATGTGCCAGAGATGTAAAGGGAAAGATTGAGTTGTGTGTCTTCAAGGTGAGGGCTAGATGGACAGCCACCATTGTCCCCTTTGTTAAGCTCTCTTCCTGTGCAGCCTATAGGTGAGCACCATCTTGAGTGTGTTGAGCCCTCCCACAACATGGCCAAAAATGAATCTGCATTGGCCTGGTGAGATCTGCTTGCTTCAGCCCAGTAATTCCCTGAGAACCCAGCCCACCCAACTTGCAAACTACCAGGTGGCAATTTTGTTTCTGAGCAACCAGCTCAACCCTATGCTCAGCAGGAGGCTCCTTCAGCAGCAATCAATAAGTCTTGGCTTGCACACCTCAGGAGACATTTTTGGTAGCAAGCAACAAGCCCCTTAGCCCAAGCTGCAGTATTTCTTGAACAAATCTTAGGGGTCTGCAGGCCCGAGATGTGCCTCAGCTTGAACTGAGGCTTTTGAAAGTGGCCAACGGCTCAGCACTGGCAACAAATTTGAATCTGCGCTAACCTGGGGAACACTTGCCTCATTCTGGTGACTCCCTGACACCCAACCTCCTTCATCCAACTCATGTACTGCCCAAGGCTCTATCAGCTGCTGAGTCTTTGAGGCAGCTGACAGTGAGCCTCAAGCCTGGGATGCCCTGTGCCTTTTGGTGAGCCTCCCTAGGTCTAGTACTTGTGGAAGCTGGCCTTCATTCACTGCATGGCCTCTCCCACATGCCTCCAGGTCCAGCACAGGCAGCAGATAACTTTGTAGCTCCTACCAGGTAGCCCCAAGCCAGTCACAGGCAACAGCTGAACTTGGCCTACACAGAAACCCCTCCCAAAAGGCTCAAGAACCAAAACACCTGGAGGCTGGTGTTAGACCTCAACAGGGCACCACCTGATTAGCCCCACAAGTAGTACACCTAAATGGTGATCTCAACAAGCAAAAAAAGCCTACTGGGGTGAATCTCACTCCATAGGGTCAGCCCTCACACGGTAGCTCATACACTCTGAGCACAGTCAGTCCTCACAGCCAATCAGACTAAGAGTCAACTCTACTCACTGATGATGTGTCAACAGCAATCAAGGCTCAACTACAACAGGAGGGCACGCACGACCCACCCGAAAGACACTCCTGGAGCATCTGGAGCAGGTGATCAAGGTGACTGTGCTACTGGGCCACACAGGACACCTACTACATAAGGCCACCCAGCAAACACTGGGAAGTGTAGCAAATCAACCTAATACATAGAAATGAACACAGATAGGCAGTCAAAATGAGAAAACAAAGAAAAATGTCCCAAATAAAAGAATAGGACAATCTGGAAGAAATGGATACATTCCTAGAAACATACAATTTCCCAAGACTGAGTTAAGAAGAAACATAAAATCTGAACCAATCGACTACCACCAATGAAATCAAATCAGTAATCAAAAACCTCCCAAAAAACAAAAGTCCTGGACCAGATGGCTTCATAGGTGAATTTTACCAAACATTAAAAGAATCAACACCTGTTCTTTTCAAACTATTCCAAAAAAAAATTTCAAGATGAAGGAAGGCTCCCTAATTCTTTTTCTGAGGCCACCATTGCCTTGATTCCAAAACCACACAAAGGCATCACAAAAAAAGAAAACTAGGCCAGTGTCCCTTATGAACATCTTGTAAAAATCCTCACAAAATATTAGCAAACCAAATTCAGCACTACATTAAAAACATCATATACAATGATTAAGTGGGATTTATTCCTAGAATGCAAATTTGCTACAATATCCACAAATCAATTAATGTGATACATCACATTAACAAATTGAAAGATAAAAATCATACGATCATATCAATAGATGCAGAAAAAGCATTCGACAATTTTCAGCATCTATGATAAAAACTCTCAGCAAAGAGGGAATATACCACAACATAATAAAGGCCATATATGACAAACCAAAAGCTAACATCATATTCAATAGGGAAAAGCTAAAAGCATTTTCTTTAAGATCAGGAATGAGAAGAGAATGTCCATTTTCACCACTTTTATTCAACATAGTATTGGAAGTCCTAGCTACAGCAATCAGACCAAAAAAGAAAGAAAGAAAAGGTATCCAAATTGGAAAGGAAGAAGTAAAACTGTCATTATTTGCAGATGACATGATACTATATAGAGAGAACCCTAAAGATTCCACCAAAAAAAAAAAAAACCTGTTAGAACTGATGAACAAATTCAATAAAGTAGCAGGATAAAAAATTACTATTCAGAAATTGGTTGCATTTTTATACACCAAAATTATCAGAAAGATAAATTAAGGAAACAAACCCATTTACAATATTGTTTTATTGCATTAAAAACAATAAAATACCCAGGAATAAATTTAACCAAAGAGATAAAAGATCTATTCTTGGAAAATTATACATCATTGAATAAAGAAATTGAAGAAGATACAAATACATGGAAGCATATATCTTGCACATGGATAGGAATAATTAACATTATTAAAATGTCCATACTACCCAAAACAATTTATGGATTCAATGCAATCTTTATCAAAATATAAATGGCATTTTTCACAGAACTAGAACAAATAATCCTAAAATTTGTATGGAACCATAAAAGACCCTGAAAACCCACAATAATCTTTAGAAAGAAGAAGAAAATTGGAGGTATCACATTACCTGATATCAAACTATACTACAAGCCTATAGTAAGAAAAACAGCGTACTAGCATAAAAACCGACACAGATCAGTGGAACAGAATAGAGAACCCAAAAATAAATCCATGCCTTTATGGTCATTTATTTTATGACAAAGGAGGCAAGAATATACAATAGGGTACAGACAGTTTATTCAGTGTTGGGAAAACTGAACAGATACATGCAAATAAATGAAACCGAACCACCTTCTTATACCATATACAAGAATAAACTCAAAATGGATTAAACACTTAAATGTAAGAATCGAAACCATAAAACTCTTAGAATACAATAGACAGTAAACTCTGATATTGCTCTCGGTAATATTTTTCTGATATATCTTCTCAGGCAAGGGGAGAAAATAAACACATACATGGGACTACATCAAACTAAAGGTTTTACACAGCAAAGGAAATTATCAACAAATCTAAAAGACAACCTACTGAATGGGAGAAGATATTCGCTTATGATACATCTGATAAGGGGTTAATATCCAAATATAAAGAACGCATACAACTCAACAATAATAACAACAAAAACAATCTAATTAAAAAATGGGTAGAAGACCTGAATAGATATTTCTCCAAAAAAGAAATACAAATGGCCAATAGACATACAAAAAGATGTTCACGATAACTAATCATCAGAGAAGTGCAAATTAAAAACACGATCAGATGTCACCTCACACCTGTCAGAATGACTATCATAAATAAATCAAAAAACAACAAGTGCTGGAGAAGATATGGAGAAAAGGGAACCCTCATGCACTGTTGGTGGGATTGCAAATTGGTACAGTTCCTCAAAAAATTAAAAATAGAACTACTTTATGACCCAACTATTCTACTTCTGGGTATTTATCCAAAGAAAACCAAAATGCTAATTTGAAAAGATATATGCAACCCTATGTTTACTTTAGTGCTATTTACAATAGCCAAGACATGGAAGCAACCTAAATGCTTATCAATAGACCACTGGATAAAGAAGGTATGGTACATATATACAACGGACTATCATTTTGCTATAAAAAAATAAAATCTTACTATTTCCAACGACATAGATGGACCTAGAGGGTATTATGGTAAGTGAAATAAGTCAGAGAAAGACAAATGCCTTATGATTTCACTTATACGTATAATCTAAAGAACAAAGCAAATGAACAAACAAAACAGAAACAGAGTCATAGATACAGAGAACAAACTGGTGATTGCCAGATGGAAGGGGATTGGGGGGCTGGGTGAAAAAGGTGAAGAGATTAAGAAGTATAATTGAAGAGGCCGCTGGCACGCAGAGCGATAGCCAGCAACCTCTCCGCCCCTCCCACAACACTCAATCTGGGGATCTCTCTGGCTTGCCTGCCTGCCATGGCCAACAAGGAAGCAGCCTTTGATGATACAATAGAAGAATGTGTGATCAACAAAGAGTACAAAATATGGAAAAAGAACATCCTTTTTCTTTACAATTCAGTGATGACCCATGCTCTGGAGTAGCTCAGCCTAACAGTGGCTTCCAGATGTGACCAGACCAGAAGGGAAAGATTTCAGCATTCATCAACTCGTCCTAAGGACACACACATCGGATGAGCAAAATCACCTTGTGGTAATCAGTGTGCAGCTCCCTAATGAATATGCTCAGTTTGATGCTTCACACTATGCCAGTGAGAAAGGAGAATTTGGAGGTTTTGGCTCTGTTAGTGGAAAGACTGAGATAGAAATGAAGATCAACCATGAAGGAGAAGTAAACAGTGCACATTATATACCCCAGAACACTTGTATCATTGCAACGAAGACTCCATCCAGTGATGTTCTTGTTTTTGACTATACAAAACATCCTTCTAAACCAGATCCTTCTGGAGAATGCAACCCAGACTTGCATCTCCATGGACATCAGAAGGAAGGCTATGGGCTTTCTTGGAACCCAAATCTGAGTGGGCACTTACTTAGTGCTTCAGATGACCACACCATCTGCCTATGGGACACCATTGCTGTTCCAAAGGAAGGAAAAGTTGTGGATACGAAGACCATCTTTACAGGACATTCAGCAGCAGTAGAAGATGTTTCCTAGCATCCACTCCATGAGTCTCTGTTTGGGTCAATGGATGATGATCAGAAACTTATGGTCTAGGGGACCTGATTCAACAAAGCTACAGACTTATATTTAAATTTTCTTCAGGAATTTTCTAGTAACAAAGATCTAAAGTAGCCACCGAAAGGGGATTATTGTGTGTGGTTATTTTATTTTTCTTCTTATGCTATATCCCCAAGTTTTTCAAACTCATTTAAGTAAAGGCTAGAAGTAAGTAAGGAATAGAGCCAAGTGAGGTAAGTGTCTGAGCCATAAAGTATGCGTACTGCAAGATGTCATTTTTATTCAGGAAATAAGGGAGATTCAAGTCATATAAATTCCTACTCTAAAATCTTCACACCTGACTTTCCAGGATGCACATTTTCCTATGTAGACCAGTCTCCTCTCAGTTTCTTGAGTTACTTCAGAACTACGTGTTCCTCTTTCTCCATATATTTTTGCTTGTTATTGTATTTCTTGAGCTGTTTTCATATTACTTCTTTCCTTTCTGTGAAATGATTTTTTAAAAGAACTTGGGACCACCAAGTTGTAAAGATGTATGTTTTTACCTGACAGTCATATCACAGGTAGACAGTCCAGTTAAGTTGAGAAGAGTGAATTGATAGCTTGTTTTGTTTTTAAAATTAAATTAATTCTGGATAAGAGTTGCTTTTTTTTAGGAGTTACTCCTTGACCATTAGTTTGATACCATCTCTGTTTTGGGTGACCTGTTTCACCACCAGGCCTGTTACTCTCTGATTAACTGTGTAAGTGCTTATAATGGAATAAATTGCTTTTCAACATAAAAAGAAAAAAAGATACAATTGGTAGTTACAAAACTACCAAGTCATGGGGATATGAAACACAGCATAAGGAATATAGTCAATAATATCATAATAACCATGTATAGTGCCAGGCGTGTAGTAGACAATTCAGGGGGATCCCTTCATAAATTATGTAAACGTCTAACCACTATGCCATACACCTGAAACAAATGTAAAATAATATTGAATGTCAACTCCAAAACTGAAAACAAAAATTTTAAAAAGAATGTTACTTATCAGATATTAAATTCTGTTGTGAGTTCTTTCTTCCCTTGACTATCAGGCCCAGCCATGCTTCAGATTCACATACTAGCAGGCAAATCAGTTTCCATGTTCATAAAGGGTGTTTGGTAATTTAACCAGAGGAAGTGCACGCTTGGTCTGAACTCAAAGGCTGACACGAGAATGCACAGACCGGGCCTCTGGGCAGAGCTACAGGTCAAGCACAAGCAGTTCCCCTCCTTTGCTGATAAGACCATGATACCTGCTAGAAAAGGCAACAATTAATGCTCACCTTGCTTCTAACATTTTGTTTTGCTTTAAGATTTTCTTGCTTCTCTTTCTTGATGGAGGTGTTATCTGCCCTGAGGCAATCCTTCTGCAAAGCTTTCTGGTAATGAACTTTGATAGTTCAGTTAAATGATGTCATGATCCCATAAGAGCTTTCTGAGCACAAATGGATAGGCTCTAAGTATTGTGTTGTGAATCTTCACGTTGCTTTCAAATTCTCAGGTGACCTGCATTTCCTCATACATTCTTCCCACATTTCTGAAATATCATTGGCCAAAGAGCTCTGGAGCTCCAGAAAGTTTGGGCAGCTAGTACAGACCTTTGCAAATGTGACAGCTCTAAAGTAACATCAAGAGCGAGTTGAGGGTGTACCCACTGTGCCCAAGCACAGACAAGACCAAGGACAGCTGAATCTCAGAAAGACTCCACTTAGAACAAGAATAAGAACAACACAGAGAATGAGGCAAAACACTCTCAGAAACAATGAGATTATTTTTACATTATGTATGTGTTTTTCATGTTTGTTCCTTTTTATCTTTACTTACATATCAATTGGAATAAAAGAAACCTGTATCAGAAATGGGTTAAAACAGGTCAGAGAGACAAACAAGTCACTCCCCACTAGAATTCAACGAGGTAGAGAAAACAGTGTTAGCCTGTGAGCCTGGCATTGTGTCTTAAGATTTCACAAATATATGCTGCTTGGACACATTTTGCTTGTTCGCAGGAAATCAGAGATCTGAGCAGGAAGGGTTTAGGGGATGGAGTATACTGGAATTTACACCAAGATGGATGAATGTGGATGGATGGATGGATGGATGGATGGATGGATGGATGGATGGATGGATGGATGGAATGATAGATAGATGGATGGATTGACATATGATAAAACATATATAGAAAAATATTAATTGCATAATCTAGGTGGTAAGGATATTGGTGGTCCCTGTACAATTCTTTCAACTTTCCTGCTTGTTTGAAATTTTCCATAATAAAATGTCAGACATAAAACCATGGCTGAATGTCCCTCATGGCTTGGTTCTTGACAGGTTCAAGGAGCTTGTTAAAAAGTAAGGCTCCTGAGCAGCATGTGGCCTACGTCTGAGTTTCTGGGAGTGACGCCTGACAGGCTACATTTTCAAAGCTCACCTGGATTTCTTGTGAAGCTGGGTTTGAAAACACCATGGAGGAGTCACCTTGGGAAAGTTCATCAAAATCTCTGCCTTTTGCCCATGAACTTGCAACAACTGCATCAGAACAGTGGCTGCAGGACTGACACTCAGATTAACAGGCTAGAATCCAGATCGCCAGCCTCCAGAGCAGATATTTGATGGTGGAATCATGAAAGCAAACCCAAGGTAGCCAGGTAGCCACACTGGATCAGTTGCCTCGGCCTCTCAGGCCTCAGTTTCCTCACCTTATAGGGTTAATAGGAAGAGGCAAGCAGAGAACACAAGCCTGTGTGCTTCCACATCAACATATACTGATCCATTTATTCATACAACAAATATGTACTGACGGCATTGAAGGCTGCCCACCCCACAAGGCCCCACCTCTGTCATGATAAGTATAGTTTAGGGAAAAGTAGACATGCATTCACACCCCTCTTTCGGGAGGAGGGGGCAGTGGTCGAGGACCCTCATGAAGACAGGGGCAGTAGGAAGGGGCATCCACTACTCCAATATTTAATGACTTAAAGCAAGGATGATTTACTTATGACACCAATGATTGCCTTATTATTCTTTCCTGGTTCTAGAGGTTGACTGCATTTAGCTAGGCCATTCTCATGAGATTGTAGCCACTTGGTGTCCACAGCTGAACTCATATCCAAGGCTCCCTCAAACACATGTCTGTGGTTGAAGCTGGCTGTCAGCGAGTCCTCTCCTGAGGCTACTCCCCAAGCACTGTGCATGACCTTGCCGTGTCGTCCTGGGTTCCTTAGAGCATGGCCGCTCGACTGCAGGAGCAAGTATTCAGGAGACAAGAAATTAAAGCTACATTACCTTTATGTTCTCACCTGGGCAGCAGCAGAAGTCATTTCCAATGTTTCTATTTGTTTGCCAGTCATTAAGGTCAATCCAGATTCAAGGGAATAGACAGACCCCAACACTTGAGGAATGTCAACATCATATTATAAATAGAGCATTGGGACAGGTGTGATGTGATGGCCATTCTTGGAACATACAGTTCCCATATCCCCACCAGAGAGAGTGGTGGATCGGGTATCCCCAGAAGATGATTTGCTCAGTGTTGGAAGGATGCGGGGGTGTCTCCATGGAGAGAGAGCCACATGAGCCTGGCAGAGTAAGCAGACAACAGGTGTGACTAGGAAGTTACGGGGCCCCACACTGATGGAACCCAGAAGGCTGGGAGCAAAGAGGTAGAAGTGTGTCACCCATGAACACTTTGCTAACCTAGGAAGTCCATGCTCACTGCACTGAGCACTTGTGTGGCTATGTTCATCTTCCCGGGAACATGGAGGACTAGCAGCAATGCCCGTCTCTGTGAAAGTGCACTCAGCCTCCATCCTTACACTGCCCATGTGCAGCCACCAGCCACGTGTGGCTCTGAGCCTTGGAAAGTGGCTGCTCATGCTGGGATGTGCTCCGAAGTCCTCCTGGACTTGGAGGACTTAGTTGGAAAAGAAAGACTTTTTTATATTGATGGGATGATGAAATAATCATAGTTTGTATATATCAAGTATATTATTAAAATTAATTTCACTTGTTTTTTTTTTTAACATGGCTATTAAAAAACTATAACGTTTATACATGGCTCACGTCGTACTTCTGTTGGGCAGCACTGCTCCAGTCATCAGAACACCAAGCTGTCCCTTCCCTGTGAGTATGCCACACTAGTTCCCCTGCCTGGCATCCTCTCCCACTCCCAGTCACTGCCAACCCTGCTGCCTTCCAGAAGTCCTGCCAGTCTGCTTCCCAGAGCCCAACTCTAGTCCTGCCAAGTTTTGTCTTCAGATCAGCTTGCTCCTGTTTGGGGCCTGACATAACTTGCTCCCTAGATGTGATCCTTGCCTCTGGTTTATAATAAGAACATCGTTTAATCGACTCAGATGAAGTTACGAACTCGTTGCCACTGGCCTCTTTCTCAGAAAAACTCAGATTCTGTGGCAATGAATAACACAGCAACAATAAGTACATGTCTTCGACAGAGTCTCCTGCACTTGTAAAAGGAAACAGTGTGTTTCCTTTCCCAAAGCCTCAGAAAACAAGAGAAAAACAGCTCAGAGAGGGCATCATCATGGCAGAGTAAGCAGACAGGTTCCTGACACGCAATCGGTGCCCTGTTTCCCTGAAGACACTTGAACCCTCCAGCCTCTTTTTTTTCCCTCTCTCTAGAATTGAATGGGTGCAGGCCTGAGCCATCACTGCTCTTCGAAATAAGCTGACCCTTGGACACAGGTTTCAACTGCACAGATCCACTTACATGCGAATTTTTTTTCAGTAAATACATACTGTGCTATAAGTGTATTTTCTCATTTTTATGATTTTCTTAATAATATTTTCTTTTATCTAGCTTACTTTATTGTAAGAATACAGTATATAATACATATAACATACAAAATATGTGTCAATCGACTGTTATCAGTAAGGCTTCCAGTCAACAATAGGCTATTAGTAGTTAAGTCTTAAGCGGGGTCCAAAAGTTACACGCAGATTTCCCACTGCACGGAGGTCAGTGCCTCTAACCCCTGAGTTGTTCAAGAGTCAGCTGTACGTACACAATCTCTAACTGTATTTATTTTCTTGGACTGGTTTTTACCTAGAGGACAAACGTCTCTAGCACTGGTAGAAAGGGTTAGTTTTCTGATCCTTTTCTTGGTCTGCATTGTTAACTTAGCCCTCTAATTAACATTTACACTGACATTTCTCCAGCTAGCTCTCAGCCCAGAAATTATTTATTTTCAGAAAGCTCAAAAAGATATTCATTGGGCCTATTTTTTTCCTCCTAGTAAGGAATGCAGTAGAGGAGAAAGTCAATTGGATGTCCTTAGTTCACTCAAAAATTTTAAGAATTTAAACCATCTCCACCAGGCATGGAAAATGCTCACTGTTGAGGAACACAGTAAGCAAGAAAAGATCTAACTACACAAAACATGTCCACAGAGGGGCCAACCGGGCTACATGACGCATACATATAGATACTCAAATATAAACTTGAACATAAATAGATATTCTGTTTAAATACTGCTAGCCAATTGATATATGTGGAAGTATGACCATCACTATTTGAAACTCAGCCATCTTCTTTTTGCTTCCAATAGGCAGTTCATGTGAAGCCATGTGAGCCAGGGAAGGCCATTAGTGGTGATATGGAAGCTGCTGGTGGTTTTTACAGAGAATACACCACACCCTTGCTAAGTGACTAGCATTATCTCATTCAGCCCCCACAACCCCTGGAAGATGGATGTTAAGACAATTATATAAGTGGAAGTGGGAAGACACAAACAGGCCACGTAACTTGCCCAAGATCGGTAGCAGAGCTGGCATCTAGACAGGGCGTCATCCACCTCTGAGCACATGCTCTGACCACTGGGAATACCTCCTCTCGAGGAAAACAGAAAATTATTCATTCATTCATGTTTGTTTTCTTTGCAAATATTCAGATTGGTCCTTGATATATATCTCAAGTACCAATCTGAATATTTGCAAAGATACACACACACACACACACACACACACACACACACACACACACATACATATATATATGTGTAGAGAGAGAGAGAGAGAGAGAGAGAGAGATCTCTCAAGGAAAATTGGATATTCTTGGCTCACTCAAAAATTTTATATATATATATATATAAACTGTGGAGCCACTTGTGGCTAATGTCTTGAAATTCAATTTCACCTGGTACCACCCAGGATTTACCCCAGCTGGAGCCCTCTGTGCATCGTCTCCTTTCAAATTCTGCACCACCCTGGAAGGTCCATGACTTAGTAAGAGAAGAAAGGTTCCTGACACACAATCGGTGCCCTGTTTCCCTGAAGACACTCGAACCCTCCAGCCTCTTTTTTTTTTCTCTCTCTAGAATTGAAGAGCTGCCTACTCCAGGGGAAAATTATTCATTGTGTGGACAGCAGTGGAGCCCTGAGGTAAAAGAGATGGATTTTAAGAAAGCACAGACTAACTTTTTCTGCAGAGAATAACACCAAAGCTCCAAACTTTGAGTAAAAAAGTTAAACATCAGTAGTAAAGAACTTACTAATAAATGACAATTTTTGAAGATTCACTTTTTCTCAAACTCTGGGCTGAGCACATTTCATTTTCAGAACTCTACTTGGTAGAGACTACCATTTTTCCCTGTGTTATGCTGAAGAAATTAGAGTTTTCAGAGCTATCAAAGTCTTTCACGTTCTGGTCCACTCCCGTCGTCAGGGCTACACACATGCTCCCGAAACCTGCAGCGTCACACAGTGGTCCAGGGGTGATGACATTCGTGCAACTGGAATCTGGAATGGCTCCACTGGCTCCAGCTCACAGGCAAAGACCCACTTACATCAATACGTATTCAATGCCTGAAATGTTTAGCACAAAGTGCAAAACCTTCAGCCTACTGAGAGTTATCTTAACACTATAAATTCCATACAAACCAAACTCATTTATGTTGTTTTCATAGTAAGTATCATGCATTTTCTCCTGCCTGCCACTGCTTTCCAAGGTGTCCTAACAAAGGACTCTGTCTGGAGAGGGCAGGAGAGCACGGACACCTCAAAACCCCCCACCCCAGAAAACCGAAGAGTCACTTCCAGGGTCGTGCAGAATTTGAAAGGAGACAATGCAGAGAGGGCTCCAGCTGGGGTAAATCCTGGGTGGTACCAGGTGAAATTGAATTTCAAGACATTAACTGAAGGAAAGGTCCATGACTTAGGGGTGGAGGGTGCTGGTAGAAGCACCTTACACTTGGCAGTATCTACATGGATAAGTCAAGAGGATTATGTGCTCTGAAGTAAGGTAGACTGCATAAAGCACTGAGGGCAGAGACTGACAAGAAAGAGGAAAGGCTTAGCAGACACTGGCACCTGCAGAGTCCTTCAGTCCTCCATCAGAAATGTGCATTTCTTGCACTAGCCCAGCGGACCAGGCCCTGGGACATGAGTCTTGACGGGCTTTGTAGATGTGCTAAGAGTATGTCAATTCCTGGAACTCTGCTTCCATGGGAACTTTCCTTAAGCAAAGCATTCACCTTGAGGCTGGACACCAGGCATGGAAGGGACCCAGCACATCTTTGCTCAGTCCTGGGTAGCCCTGCATTAAACCTCTTGTGTCTTTGGGGACCCTTAAGGATATCTGCAGCAGGCATCTGGGGGAGATGATGTGGAGAAGTGGTCTCCAACCTTTTTGGCACCAGTGACAGGTACTCCTATGAGAATCTAATGCATGATGATCTGAGGTGGAGCTGAGGTGGTGATGCTAGCACTGGGGAATGGCTGCAAGTACCGATGAAGCTTGCTCACTTGCCTGCCACTCGCCTCCTGTTGTGCGGACTGGTTCCTAACAGGCCACGGAGGTTGGGACTCCTAGTGTAGAGGGAATAAAGTGGTGGGAGTACAGCACAGGGCTCAGAGCCACCTTCTTCACCAGCAGCAGACACTAGACTACAGCAAAAGCCACAGAAGAGAATTAAAGTCCAGAAAGTTTGTTTTGTGCATCCTAACATCTCATTCTATGCTTCAAACCAGTTACTAATTTCTTCTCAGAAGACAGGAGGCAGTAAAGAAGAGAGGTGAAACCCATGAGCTCAGCATTTTTAAAGAGAGTTGGCCAGCATTTTCCAAAGCGTATAAGAGAAAGATGCTAACGCTATTGTTTGTGGTGAGACTGAGATGAAGAGAGAGATGTGTAATCTATTAAGTAAGCTCACTCAGAGCATGATGGAGCTATGGGCCTGGCAATGTGCCCCTGGCACCCATGGTGAGAGGTAGTTTTCCTCCTACCCGTGGGCTGAGGAGGGTGGAGACGGGAGCTGAGACACAGACCCAAATGCAGCAGAGTCTAGAGAGCCAACAGCCACTGCTGGCACACATCCTAGGCCAGGCAGAGGAGGCACCACCTTCCAGAGCACGGCAAGAGCTTGCCTTTTCCCCAGACAGCCCTTTGTTGGGGCCTCCCTCTGCCACTTGCCACTATGACATTGGCCACATGTGGAAATGGAGTCTTACTTTCCCTTCCAACAGGAGAGGTGACATTCTTCCATGGTGCAGCCATCTGGAATCTGTCATAAGGCCTCAGACCCAAGACGAGAAGGCAAATTTTCAGCCACTCTCATTTTCCTGCATCCATTTCTTCCTATTTGGTGGCTGAAACAAAGGGAGTTTAGTTTAGCCATTGCACAGAAGATCTCTAAAGGACCCAAGTATTCTTCTCACTCCTCAAAAGATCTGGGGATGCTCACACCAACTGCAGTGACTGGACACCCTCTTTCCTATAAAACAGGCCAGTCTAAGTGGTGCGTGAAGGAGGAGGGCTCCTGCATTGCAAAACCATGCAGAAAATAAGGCCCTTCATAGGAGAGGGGGATCAAGACCCACTCTACCCAAAGCTGGCAGCCCTTGCACGGGCTGTTGCTTCTAATTTAAATTCTCATTTCTTATTCTATTTTGAGATCCTCTCTGGGATTTCAGGAATGTTGAGACGTGCCAATTGTAAAGCCCTGAGTACAGAATGCTCACACTGGCTGAAGGCAGCGCACATGGAAACACATCACTCATCAGGACTCGCCTTCAGGCCTTGGAACCAAGCTCTGAAGGTCCAGGAGAGACCCACGAGATGGCTGAATGCCAACTAGTGAGACAGGCTTTGAGGCACCCTGTAACTCCATAATGCAAGGGAAAATTAGCCTTTAAATGAGGTTAAGTTCCTAGGGAGTGATGGTAAATAGAGCAGGCAGTTCTTTAAGTAGAAATAAAGTGGGTTTGGTTGCCATAAAACTACAATACACGGCTTAGCTGGGAGAAGTGGATTCCATTTGGAAGAGAGAGTAAATTAGAATACAGGCTCAAAGAAGCTTGAGAGAGTCCCTTGGACTAGGAAAGAAGGGAAGCAGGAGAGAGAGAAGTGGGGAGATTGAGTGATCTAGTCAGCTACCTGAAGGAGAAAAATATCACCTTGAGATTTCACAGCATTCCGCGTTTGCCTCCCGCCCATCTCCCCAGGCCTCTCCCCCACACAACCTCTCGCAGCTCGGTTTAGCAAACATCAATAAGAAACAGTGTGAACTTAGTGCCCATCTACTTCTAAGATTTTTCGCACATTTAAAGATGTTTCACATATTTTTTTCTACCATACTCCCTCCAATGAGGCTCTGTAGTATGTGTCTGCATTGTTTTTAACCTCTTCGCTTGTGCAAAGAACATTTCAAACTCAAGGGACTCTGCCAGGAATTTCTTAGTTTGATTTGGGGGAGGGGAGGGTAGAATCATCAAATGAAAACTGAATTGAGCAACAAAGAAAATGCCATTTTGTGTTTTATTGGCTTAAAAACAAACAATAAAGGCTGACTTGATATGTTGACAATGTTCCAGGTCAAAAACCAAACCAAAGAGAAGAGGCATGCATTAATTGAAGTCCCAGTGTTCTCCTGCTGTGTGCTGTGTGAGGCACCAGGCTGGTCATTCATGTGTCTAATATACTATTTGCTCTGCAGCTCTTGACAGGATGGAGATGAGGGAAGAACTTCCACATCCACTAAGCTCACCAGAACTCCCTCGGGCGAGGAGAAAGATAGTTTCACTTCCAAAGCTTTGCATGTTGATGAGAGTATGAGTCAGGAAGTGAATGGATTTAACTTGCATGAAGATAAAGCTGCTAGAGATTTTCAAATTGGAGTCTGGTCTCCTTTATATATAAAAAGTCACTGATTTGTGTCTATTCAGAGCTCTGATTTTCTATGTTACTGGAGTTCCTTTTTTTTCTTAGAAAATGCTAAATATTTAAAGGCTTAAAGTGGCCAGGAAATTCATATTTCACATTCAAGAATAATTTCATTCCATTCTAAAATTAGAAATAGAGAAAGTCGAGAGAATCACAACAAGTTGTTGAAATGAGTATGTTGGATCAAGTCTTTTTGTTTGTTTCAAATTCATTTTACTGATTCTCGATAATCCCTAAGGGGGGATGAATATTATTCCCCTCAATTGTAGTGATAACGCCAGGCCCCGGAGGTAGGATGACTTTCCCAGAATCCACCTCACCACAGTGGAGAAGGGGCTGGGCCTGGGAGCCTCTGCCTCCATCTGAATGCAAGCTGCCATTCTGGGAATGTCAGTTGTGTGGATGATGATTTCATGCATTTGCTGTTGGAAGAAGCATTCAGGAAATGAGCCTCAGGCATATTTATTTTGTTGAAAAACTAAAAATGTCACATACACGGTATGGCCACCTACTTGGCACTGGAAACAACATAACATTGTTATTTTTCTGTGGAACCAGAATGTTAAATTTGATAGCTAAATAGTTTTTGGGTGTGTTTCAGAAAGAAACATCTATATTCGCTGCTGAACAGCTCTCTAAAGGATCAACAAAAGCAGAATAATTTTCATTTTCTTGAAGGCACAGAATTTTGGCAAGGGCACTTAAAAAAAAAAACTATTAATAGATCTTCATGCCCAAGATCCAAGTAATACACTGGTGTCCTGAGCAAATTGTAAAAGGCTCCGCGCCTCGCCCACCCCTCTGCCCTACTGGGCCTCAGTTCACAGCCGAGAATGGTTGCACTGGGTGTTGGCTTTATACATAGTATCCTTCACACTTTCCTCACTTAGCCATGCGTCTTGAAATTCACTAAGAGTGTATACGTATCATTTTCCTTAAGTGGATGGAATACAGTCTAGTTAACAACTTCGCCTGTTATGAACATATAGAATGTTTTCAATCCAACAGCTAAAAAACCAACAAATTTGAATTTGCAATTTTCTGAAGCTGAGCATTTTTATGTTTATTATCCACCTGTATTTCATTGTCTATGAGTCACCTATTTATTTTACCCATTTGTCTATTACCCATTTGTCAATTTTTTGCATTGTTCTTATGGTTTATAGGCACACTTTGTATATTCTGGAAGCTGTTCTTTGTTTGCTAAATATTTTTTTTCCTGTTACTCGTCTTCTCCAAATGTTTCAGAACAGTTATTCTTCTGCACTTTCTTTTGCATGTAAACTTAAGACTCAGCTTGCCAATTCTAACTGAAAAAAGTCTATTTCATTTTGATTGTGATTAAAATAAATTTATATTATTTGGAAAGAATTAAAATCTTTATAATATTAAGAAATTTCTTTCAGAGGAATGATATGTCTCTATTTATTCAAAAGTTTTTATATTTTTTGTTAAGGTTTAACTGTAGATTTCTGATAGATAGCCTCTATTAGGTTGAGGAAATGTTTTCTCTATTAAGTTAATTAGGAAAGAGTATTGAATATTTTTTTTTAATTTATATTCACTGAGAAAACATGATTTTTCTTTTTGTTCACTAAGGGGATAAATTTATCAATAGATTTTCTGATATCTTACATTCCAGGTGTAAAACCTAATTGTTCATGATATTTTACTTCTTAAATACACAATTAGAATTCATGGGGCTAATATTTTATTTAGGATTTTCACAATTAGATTCATAAGTGATATAAATCTGGGATTTTTTTCCTTGTACTATCTCTATCTAGCATGGGATAAAGATTATACTAACTTTATACAATGAGTTGGGACATATGTCTTATTCTCCATTTACTGGAAAAATATACATAAGATGGGGATTTTTTTTTCCTTACAAGTTTGATAAAACCCTCATGTACCATCTGGGTCTGGGTGGTTTTTTGGGGCGGGGAGAGGGGTTTTGTTTTTGTTTTTGTTTGAGTTTTTTTGCAGCAGAAGTGTATTTCATCCATTTAGGCTGCTATACCAAAGTACAACAAATGGGATGGCTTATAACCAACAGAAATTTATTTCTCAGATTTCTAGAAGCTGGAAGTCTGAGACCAGAGTGCATAATGGACAGGTGGGCGGTGCGTTCCAGACTGCAGTCTTCTTGTTGTGTCCTCTAATGAGAGAACGGGTGAGAAAATGGGTTAGAGAACTCTGAAGGGTCTCTTTTATAAGGAATCCCATTCATAAGGCCCCACCCTCATGACTCCAACACCTCTGAAAGGTGATACCTTCTAACAGCATCATACTGGGTGTTAGGATACCAACATGTGACTTTTGGGGGACACAAACATTCAAATCACAGCAGTGGGTGCTTTTGAAAGGATGATTACCACAATAAGCTGGGTACTCTAATAGGCCATTTGCTCTTCCTGTTTCCATGATTTAAAGTGAATACTTACCAAACACTAGTTATGTTTGTTCCCAAATCTGTTCGTGACAAGTGTACCTGTTGTAATAATTTTATTTAATTTAATATTATATAAGCCAATGGAATAAACACCAAATTTATTTTTATGAAGATAAAATTGAAGCTTTAGGAGAACTAAATAGAATTGAGTCACTAAGAATAATGGCTTCATTTAAATGTGCTAATACAACTGGAAATGATAGCAGAGTAGAAGGCGAGAATCACAAATATTTATTTTCTGGCTATTCAGAGTGTGGTCAATGGACTACTAGCACCAGCATCCCCTGTAGACCTGCTAGAAATCTCAGGCTTACTCCAGAACTTCTAAGTCACACTGCATTTGATCAAGATTTCCCAAGAAATGCACAGACACATTAAAGTCTGAGAAGCATTAATATGGAAGGATTCCATAGCCATATTACATTAATTGTGTTTACACTTTTTCTCTGTATTTAAAAATCAAAATCAAAACTGGAAATTACTGATGATGAATTATAGGTATGGTTTATGTAAGATAGATGATGGAGACATCCATTCAGCAAACACATTTTCAAAGAAAAAGTCTTGATCCAAAATGAAAAGATCAGTGAGTATATATGATTGTACGTTTTCAATTAAAGTAAAATGTTTGAGGTCTATAATGACTATTTTTTATGATTTCTCCCTTTAACACACTTTTTCACTTAACCAACTGACTGCAAGTCTGGACTGTTTTGTATAAGAGATTTTACTATAATTTCACTTATTTTTGCTTATCATTACTTTCATACAGCATCCCAAAAATGCTGTCATAGAGTTGTATTCAATTATAATGTTTTTCATAACAGCAGTTCTGGGCACTTCTCCATTTCTAAGGTTTTTATGTGTCTCGTTTTTGCTGTTTTGAGTTTTTTATTTGTTTGTTTTTACTTGTTCAGGGTAGCCAGAGATTTATTTAAATTATTTTTTGTTTTCAAAGCACACTTTCATTTTGTTTTTTTGTTTGTTTATTTGTTTGGTTGGATTTTTTTACTAATATTTAGCTTAGTTTTATTATTTTCTTACTCCTGCTACCTTTGGATTTTTTTTTTCTGTCTCTTCTATTTTCTAAAGCCAGGATTGAAAGCTACAAAATTTCCTCTGACAATTGCTTTGTCCATGTTCTTCATAATGTGGTACTCTCATGGGTATTCATTTCTAAATCCATAACTTACAAATGTAGTTTTTATTTTCTTTTTATTTTAAAGAGTATTTTTAAATCTTGAAATAGAATTACTTTGCCACCCTTTTGATGTCAATGTCTTTTTTTCTGCATCCTGTTCAGAGAATATTGCCTATATAATTGCTGCATTCTGGAATTTAGCAAAATATTCTTTATGTTCTGCTTTAGCAACAATTTTTGTGAATCTTCCATTTGTGTATGAAATGAAGGCATGGTCTCTGTTGGCATAAAAGAAATAGGTCTGAGTGCATAGACTTATATACATCTTGTTAAAAAATAAGACAACAAGCTCAAAATGGAGTCGCTTATGTTAAGCCCCACATCACCAAACAGTGACTTAATTATAGTATTAGCTCTCCCAAAAATGAAATCTTAAACCAGTCAATTAGGAACCACCTGATCAGCACTATTAAGTAATCTGCCTGATAGACCCCAGCCATTCTTCTAAGAAAAATAAACCTTGCAATAACCAACCAGCTTTTTTTGCCCAATATTACTTTCTTGTTCCCATTCCCTTCTGGCTATAAAAATCTTTCATTTTGTACAGCTCCTTGGATCTCCTTTCTATCTGCTAGAATGAATGCTGCCCTATTTAAGTTGATTTTTGCTAAAATAAACTCTTAAAAATTTAATATGCCTCAGCTTATCATTTAACAATATGTAATCATGCCTGTTAACCATTCTATTCCAATCTTCTATATCCTTCCTATTTTTGTCTGCTGTGGAAGATACAGTAAACTCCTTACCCAGCCATTTCACTCCGCTTCTACTTCATCAGACGTCTTGATTTTTTTTAAGGGTAGCAATATGCCCAGGCTAGGAGATGAGTCACAATTAAGTGTAGGCCAGCATTTCTCAACAGAGGCTTTGCTGACATCTTTACTCCTACTTGGGATGCTAGTATAAGAAGATAAGCTCTAAAGTTATGGCAGCCATCTTGTGACCATTAGGCATCTTTACTCATTTACAATAAGTTCATTTGCTCACCACTCTTCGTATTGTCTTCATATTTCTCTTGTATCTATTTTATTTTGCTGGTATATGTTTCTTTTTAAAGAATCTCTCATAGATAGTTTATAGGTAATAATTTTCTGAGTCCTTGGTGCCTAACAAAGTCTGTCATTCATTCCTGTTTCACATTTCATTGACCTTGGGCCTGAACTCTCCAAACCCTCCTGCCTTCACAGTATCTTCTACATTTGGTTTTGCTCCAGTTTTCTTTTTTAATAGGATCTGATCTTGTCTGCCTACATTCTGTCTTTCCAGAATTGTTCATAAGCTTTCCCACCCTTGTGACACTCTTTTATTTTGCTACATTGTTAAGAATAGATTTAAAGAATAGATTCTTTAAATTTTTTTTTATTTTGTCGTGTTATGAAAATTGAAGCTGAAATGAAGGCTGATGTGTGATGTCAGTTGGTCATTGTAATTCTATATAAAAATTTTTAACAGAAAAATCAATAATTCATTCTTTAGAAAGTTATACTGGTCTTCAAATGAGTCTATTTAGGCTCAGGAATATACTGATTGTACTTCTGTGTTGTTTTTTACCCCCTGCTATGTTTTACATTCTTTATTCTGTGGACTCTCTTCTGGTACCTTCTAAAATATACTCTTTCTTTTAAGCAGATTCTCAGCCTAAACAACCAGGTAATGTACGAATACATCACACCTGAGACCAGGCCAGGCATGGTGTCCAAAACTCTGCAACTTAGATTTGCATGGCAGTCCATTGAACAACCTCATCCCAATTCCCAGGCAAAATTTTCCTCCAGTCAAAATTTGATCTCACAAGTACATCCCAGGAAACTCTTGTTTAAAGCGGAGAATGTCTGGAAAGTAAGTGACAGGCGGAGAATGTCTGGAAAGTAAGTGACAGAGCCATGGAGGGTCAGGCCCCACCTGGGCTCTAAGCAGAAAGTCACAGACCCCAGGGTCAGGCATCTGAAGCGGCCTCACTAAGTGGGTCGGAGCCCACATCCACCATCCCGATGTGACCCAGGGCACGCATTGAACCTCTCCTGATCATGTGTCCTTAACAGTGAGATGATGAAGTAATAGGGTCTACTTCATGGGACTGCTGTGGTGACTACATCTCAGACATAGTACTGAGAGTGTGATTATTGCCCATCCTCATGACCAACCTCACAAACCTCGCAGCTCTCATTCTCAGCATTCTCCAGGAACACCGCGAGCATTCTTGTAAACGTAATCTTAAAGTGCAGCTGTCCACAGATCTGCAGGATACAAGCACACACTCTTCACACTACAAAATGGCATGTGTTCATGCCTTACATGTACATGGGCTTGTGTATGTGTGTTTGTGTGTGTGCAGGATATTTGCCTGTGTGCATGATTGTGTGTATATGAGAGTGTATCTGTGTTTTGGGGATAGGGCATGGCATAGAGCATCTCAGTCCTAAATCCCAATCTAAGTCTCTCAAAGTTTCTCAGTTTACGAAAATCACTAAAACTCTTTGTCAAGCACAGCTATGCTGATGCTCATTCACACTTTCAAAGGGATGTTCCAGCTGTCTTTACAGGGCTTACATTAGCATAAATATTACATTAGTTGGACTGTTTAGAACGTGCTTATCTCTCAAGAGACACTGCAACATGATCTTGAAACACTTAAGTCTGACATATGTATATCACATTTAAATAAAATACCAAGACAACTCAGTTATGTGACTGACAGCAAGGAATGGGAGGCACAGACTATCATTTCTTCTTGAAGAAAAAATTTATTTCTAAAATATTTATGGATTGGTTTCTGAAATTGCTTTGTAATCTATAGAGGAAATTGTCCTTTAAACATTTTCCATGATATTAATGTCTTTCTAAAGCCATAATCAACTTTCTCTCCATTAATTTTCCAAGTTGACATGAGATATAGACTCTCCCCTAAGCTCTTCTCTCTCCTGAAATTATTCTACAACTCAATTATGACCTAATATTCAGTACTTTCTGTAATTGGAGAAACTATCCATAGAAAGTCAGATAGAAATTTGAGTATTACATTCATCATCTGTGTAGTGACACAGGCTTCCTCAGCAAAGCGGACATATTTTAATTGTAAATGCAGCCCAGATCATCATAAAAAGTAGGTAGGTGTGTATGAGATGCCATTGTCTTCTCAGTATTTTAATGAAATCATGTACCAGGTATGCAAATTTATACCTTAATGCCAATAGAAGGTTTCGTCTTAGTCGGATGGAGATGTTGTAACAAGATACTACAAATTGAGTGGCTTAAAAAGAATGGACATTTATTTCTCACAATTCTGGAGAATAGAAGTCCAAGATCAGGCAGAGGTGGGGAGCAAGCTCTCTTGGGACTCTTATAAGGGGATTAATCCCATCATGGGGGCTTCACCCACATGACCTCATCTAATCCTAATCATTTCCCAATACTATCACACTGTGGGGCTAACGTTTCAACATGTGACTTTGGGGGAAAATAAACATTCAGCCCATAACAGTTTCCAAGGTATCTGTGTTGCAAAGAGCAGAATTCGGTCAAGGCTTCTGATTCTGTCTCCATTGTTTCAGTTGTATGATCTCAGAGTAAACTGTTCCTCTGCTTACAGCACTCTGACATCAAATGTGTGGGTTTTCCACACCAAGCAATTCTCCAGTTTTCTGTGGACACTAACTGGGTGTCCAATCACTGAGCACAATTCTGACAGTAACTGTCCAGAGTTAATGCAGACCCCATGGGAATGATTTCCACTTAATTCTCTAGATAAGGGAAATTCACTCATTTAGTTGTACTACAACTCGTTTTCTTTAAACTCTTGGATCCAGAACAATCTTGGAAGATTAATATTTCTGTTTCTAACTTACTACAAATCTACAGTAACCAAGAGAACACAGTACTGGCATAAGGATAGACATATAGTTAAATGAAATAGATTGAGAGTACAGAAATATGGTCACATTTGTGGTCATTTGGTTTTCAACAAGGTGTCAAAGCAACTAAATGGGGGAAAGAATAGTCTTTTCAACAAATGGTTCTGGGACAACTGGATAGCCACATCCAAAAGAATGAAGTTGGATCCCTACTTCATATCATATACAAAAAATAATAAATAGATTATGGATATAACTGTAACAACTAAAAGCAAAAAATTCTCTGAAGAAAATATAGGAGTAAATCTTCATGTCCTTGGGTTAGGCAAAAGTTTGTTAGATATGACTCCAAAAGTACAAGTGACAAAATGGAATATAAATTGAACTTTATCGAATCAAAAACTTTTCTGCTGCAAACAATACCATCAAGAAAGTGAGCAAACAACTCATAGAATAAGATATTATAATATATCTGAGATACATATATAAATATTTAATATATAAATATGTATATATTTATATATCTGATAAGGGCCTTATATTCAGAATATATAAACAACTCTTGTAACTTAACAATAAAAGACAAACAATTCCATTGTAAAAAGAGCAAAGGATTTAAGTAAACATTTCTCCATAGAAGATATACAAACAGCCAATAAGCACATGAAAAGATGCTCAACATCATTAGTTATTAGGGAAATACAACACCAAATCAAAATGAGATACCACTTCATACCCACTAGGATGGTTGTAATCAAATAGACAGACAATAACAAGTGTTGGGGAGAACGTGGAGAAGTTGGAACATTTAAATATTGCTTGGAAGAATGTGAAATGGTGCGACAACTTTGGGAAATAATTTGGCAGTTCCTCAAAATGTTAAGTGTAGGGTACTATATGACCCAGCAATTCTGCTCCCAGATATCTACTCAAGAGAAATGAAAATGTATATGAACATGAAAACTTGTAAGCAAATGTTCATGGCAGCATTTTCATAATAGCCAAAAAGTAGAAACAGTCCAAAGTTCCATCAACTGATAAATTAATAAATAAAATGTGATATATCCATTCAATGAGATATTTGGCTACAAAAAGGAATGAAGTACTAATACATTTAAAACATGGGATGAATCTTAAGGGTATTTGGCTAATAACAAAAGAGTATATGATTTCATTTACATGAAATGTCTGGAATAAGCAAATCTATAGAGGTAGAAACTAAATTAGTGGTTGCCTAGGGCTTAAAGTAGGAGGGATGAGAAATGTCTCCTAACGGAAAGGATAAGGGGTTTCTTTGGGGGAGGACAAAAAAGTTGTAAGATTAGATTGTGGTGATAGTTGCACAAGACAGTGAATATATTAAAAAAGGATAGATTGTACACTTTAAACGAATGATTAGTAATAGCTCAATAAGCTTGTTTAAAAATAATAGGATAAATAATAAAGGAAAACAAATAAAGCAAAATTTAACTTTGAGGTGCAAATTCTTCAGAATGTTTCACATTTACTAGGTCTCTCAGGAGTTCCTGGACAGAAGTTTCCCCATGTGCCTCCTCTGCTTTCTCTTTCTGTGGACATATGCTCAGGCAGTGTGCCCCACTTTGCTATTTACTCTTCTAGGGATTTTCTTTTCTGTTGTCATCTTTATCTCGTTTCTGTTACTACCATGTTCTGAGTATGCCAAGGACTCTGGAGCTAAAAGTGGTGTTTCTCTGCTCAAGTCTAACTTCTGACTGGAAGAGTCTAATAAAAACCTTGTTAGAAATGCACAGAATGGGCTAAAACCAACCCTGCAAGAAAGGATCAGAAGGACGTCTCCTCTGAATAAAATATAATTTAAAAAAATGCACAGACTTCAGAACATGGATTTTAGTGACTCTGATTCAGTGGTTCAAAAGGCCTTTTTGGATTCCTACTTGCTTTAGGAGAATTAATTTTATTTCTAAGTGAATCCTGGGTAGATAAATCATTTACTGTCTGCTTAAACAATACTGGCTCATGGCCACATCTTTGAAGTTCTAAAATTGCTTGTAAAGTTTAGATTGACTCCTTTTTCAGTACAGCAGTTCTGGACCCTGCCAGCACTTTTCCAGATGGATATCTCTGTTGCGTTCAATTGTCAGCAGGTCCCAGCTATTTTATTCAAGGAATAATTTCTTTATTCACGTATTTACTTTCTTTTTTTCCTTTTTTCTTTTCTTTCTTTTTTTTTTAAGATTATCAAGCACTGGAAAATCACCTGGGGGTAGAACATCAACAAATTAACAATAATTTTAAGTTTTCATTTCTGAAATTTTCTAGATTAAATTTTTTTTAATGAACTTTATTTATATGATAGAAAAATTATAAAAACGAAGCTATAGGCATGGCTCCTGAGGTCTACTTTAATTTTGATTTCTGTTTTGTGTAAATTTTGTTTCTGTACCACTCCTCCACAATTTTTAGGCCCTCATTTATTCCAGACCACTAGAGAACTTGAAGACATGAGCCAGAGCTTGGTAGAAAGTAAGACAAGTTACTCAGCAGGATAGCCACCCAGAGAGATCAGCAAGCCAGCAAGCACTGAAGTGAGCTCCTATTCAGACAGACAGAAACACATGCACAGAGTTAACAGGAACCAGTGTTTTTGAGATGTTGATTAGACATGCGCAAGCTGACATGTTTGAAGAGTAAAAGAGAATATATATTCAAAGTGCTTTTACAACAATTCGGTGCCCTTATTAAAGTAACTAACAATGAGCCTCTGACCAGATGCATATTGTAGCTGCCTTGAAAGGTGCTAAGAAAATGCTCAGATTGGAACTTACTTTCTTCTGAAATACTCCTGAGCTGAGCTAATGACCATGGTTTCCATTCCTAGTGTCATATGGTCAGTTATTTTTCTGTTGACTGTCAATCCATTTCTATCCTCTGTGTTCTTCTCTGTGGCTAAGGGGATGGAGGTCTGTAAAGTCCGTGTCCTGGGCACCCTGCCAGCTAGCTTCCTGATGGGCCCTGGATGGGAAGTCAGAAGAAAAAGGAAGAAAAAGGCCCTTTTGTTCTGCTCCTGGAAAGATCTCTGTGCTGAGTCAGATAGTTGTCCCCCAAAACTAATGTCAGCCCAAAACCATGAATGTGACCTTATTTGGAAATCCAGTCTTTTGGGATGTGATTAAGTAAGTTGAGGTCACACTGGATTACAGCGGGCCTTAAATCCAATAGTTATAGTCCTTATGTGAAGAGGGAAATTTAGACAGGGAAATGCCATGTGAAATGGTAGGCAGAGATTAAAGTGATACCAAGGAATATCATGGAGTACCAGCAACCCTCGGCTAGAGGAAGCTAGAAGTATCCTTTCCCAGAGCCTTCAGAGGGAGCACGGCCCTGCTGACACCTTGATTTCTGACTTCTGCCCTCCAAAACTGTGGGGGAAGAAATTGTTGTTTTAAGCCACACTGTTTGTTGTACTTCGTAATGGCAGCTTCAGGAAACTCACACAGCCTCTCATGGCAGCATTTTCACAACCAACACCCTAGCTGCAACTATAGGTAGCTGCACCCAGCAGCACTGGGGAGGTTTCAACAGCAGCTGCTGGAGTGCAGGCTCCTGGGCTCCTAAGCAGTGGTGATGGCAGCTCAGGACAGCCTTCAGCCATCAGTGATCAGGCAGTAGAGGTGTCCCGGTCTTCAAACACCCTACCTTACAGGTGAAAACTGAAATTCAAACAGCTAAGCAGCCATTAAGAGCCCCCAGAGAGAAGAAATGCATGTAAAGTCAGTGCTCTTTCCACCTCACCTCTTAAAAGACTGAATACAAATGAGGGCTCGCTATGGACTGCAAACAGTCACTTACATCCCAGAAACTCCTGGTGTAGCTAAGAGGTTAGCGTACACTTGTTATCATGCTGTTATCCAACAACTAATGCAGCATTTATTGACAAAAATTTTGCTGGATACTTGGGCCACACAGATTAATTGTTTCAGTTTTTGCTTTTTAGATGCTCATGATTAATTTAGCTAGTAATTGCAGGTACTGTGCTAATCTCTCAAATCAAACCAGGTACAGATTAATGCTCTTCACTGAGAACTGGTAACTCTTACCTTGGAGCACACAGTAGGGTGGTGCTTCCTTATCCTCCCTGATAGGTGGCCCACATGACTGCCTCAGGTTACTGGCTGTGTCTCACTTGAGGCCAGAGCATATTGTTTTCAGAGTGACCCTCCATAGACTCTTTCCTTCTCCTTGGCGATGGCAGTATTTGAAGCAGTAACTGTCCCCTCAGTTTAGGTGACTGACTGCTACTGTGACAAAAGTCCCCTTTAGTCCATGGTGGACATGCAGCATAAGCAAGGAAAAAGTGTTTTCTGTCTGAAGCTGCTAAGACTTTGGAGCTACTTATCACTATAGCACAACCAGCATATCTGACTGACCCAACAAGTAAGATCAATATCTCCTTTTTAGAAGCTTATGATTCTGTAAAGGAAAATGTTTGTGCAAATAAGGGGTCAGTAAACACTGAGGTCACTAGCAGTCTGGTAGAGAGAATGAGATAGCAATGCAGGATCAGTCAGAAAACTTCTAGAGAAAGATCCCACTCAGTAGAGCTAAGGAGGTAGACACCACCTAGATAGAGGTGACGGAGACCAGAAAACAAGCATAGGCAGAACATTGTACTGCCTATGTTCTGCCAGAGACTGTCCACAGGGCTGGGGAAAGTTTCCTGGGGATCAGCATTTGAATTGAAAGTGAGGCAAAGGGGAAAAGACATTGTCTTTTAACTTAAATACCTCCACTGTCCAGCATGGCACCCATAACGTAGAAACTGTCCCCCAAAGTTTTGCTTGTTGAATGCATGGATGGAGTGATAGGCAAATTCAAGAGCAGAGAGACACATATAATGGATTGGGGCCAAGAAAGTTGTGTGGGTGTTCAGGAGAAGAATGAGCTTCTTCTGGAGACCTCTCAAGTCAGATTGTTCTTTCGTGTATTCTGCATACCCCACCTCCTGAAGTCAGAAGGTGACGCTCATCCTATTGATTCTTTCTTTCCCCGATCAGTTGGGGTTCTCCAGAGAAACACAATAAGAGATATATACATATACATAAGCACACACGCATAAAGACACACACAGAATCAATAGGAGATATGTACACATACCTACATACATATATACACACACACACACTCATATACTTCAAGAAATTGGTTCACATGCTCATGGAGGCTGGCAAGTCTGAAATCTGTAGAGCTGGCTAGAAACTCAAGCAGGAGTTGATACTGCTGTCTTAAAACAGAATTTCTTCTTCCTTGGGAAATCTCCATTTGGAAGGCCTTCAATAGATTGGTTGAGGCCTACCCATACAATCAAAGGTCATCTCCTTTGCTTAAAGTCAGCTGGTCATAGATGTTAACCACATCTACTCAATACCTCCACAGCAGTACCTAGATAAGTTTTTGATTGAGTAGATGGGTACTAGAGCCCAGACAACACAGAAAACTACCCATCACAAATATTTCTGATCCTGGCTCCCTTCCTTCCTCTCTATCCTGGCTCTTGACATTGTCCTTGGATGGGACACCATGGTGCTGGTCAGGTCACCCAGGTACCAGTTGAGTCAGCTATCCAGTCCACAGTTACTGTTTCTTGGCTCCACCCCCAACCATGAGGGAGCCTGTGGAATTGGCCTCACTTCCTTGTTCCTGGGCCTACCGCTCAATGGTTGCCTTCAGAAAATTATCGGTGCACATGTATTGGATTCGGGTGGTGACCTAAGATATCCCAGAATCTCTCACCTGATCATCCCCACAAGCCTAACTCACACTTCAGAAGCAAGGTTTCTGAAGCCAAAGCAACAATAAAAACAGTCCTAAACTCAATGACTTTATTCTTGAGCCAAATAAACCCCAAAAGGGGAACTCTTGGGATATGTCTAAGCTTATGCTATTATGAAATTGTATTTAAGCAAAATAATTATCTTTGGGATTCTTAGTTTGTGTGTTTGCCTCAGGGGTGAGACTAACCAGTCATGTCTGAATTCTGAATCCATCACAGAGTAACTATTTCTGGCAAAGAATTTAGAATTGATTTTCAGGCCCTTGGTCATTTGGAGGGCTGGGACACAAGTCAGTAGATAAAATATCCTCTCATATTATAAGAACCAAAATATCCAGTATTAATATACACAGCCATATATGGCTATATCTATATATATCCATTCATCCATCCATCAATCTATCCATCTATCCGTCCGTCCGTCTGTCCGTCCGTCCATCCATCTATCCTTGCATAGACATTTCCTTCTGCTCCAGTGCTGTCCTTCTTGCTTGCCAATAAAAAAAAGGTCTTAATATTTTACTTGTCTGGCTTGACAAATAAAAATCGTCTTCTACTCAGCAATACAAATAAAATCCCACAACTGCACCAAGCCTTAAGGCAATCTCAAACTCAGAAATGGTGAGAGGTATCTGAAAGCCTCTGTCATTCTCTCCAGTCCTGACTTGTTTTGCTTGGCTGATGGGAAGACCAGGGCCCTAAATGACTTCCAGAAGATACCAATGGCTCATCTCTTTCAACTTTAGGGGCTTTGGCAGCACCTGACTGCTGTCACAGCCTGCCCTGCTTTTCAGAATAACCAGGAATGCAGATTCTTGAATAACAAATTTCCCCAGACCACAGAAAAGTGCAAAATAATGTTTCATTCCTGCAGCAAGTATATTGAACGCCTGCTGTAGAGTGAGCATGTATTGGGCACTGAGGACATGATATTTGCCCTCCAACAATTTCTAGTCTACTGAATCAAATGTCTAATATGTTCTGATAAGTAAATGCTTTGGGGGTAAATGTGAGGGGCCCCTCACGCAGCATAGGAGTATGACTAAAGCCAGAGAGAACAGCTCAGGCAAAGTTCTGGAAGAAACACCAGCAATGTGCTTACAGGACTGAGGGAAGGATTGAGCATGGCCAGCCTGAGGGCAGAGGGGCAAGAGGGGTGAGGCCAATTAGCAGGGCAGCCAGGCCTGGCCAGGGTGCAGGGTTAGAACTGACCCCAAGGTGTCCAAAGTTTTAAGGGCAGCAGAATTAGTTTTGCATTTTATCTCCCTCATGTTTTATTGTTATATAATTTCAAGTATACAAAAACATTGAAAAATAGTACAGTAAATACCCAAAAACTATATGAACCTAGATTTGGCAGCTGCTCACATTTTCCTGCCTCTGTTTTTGTGAGCATTTGGTCGGGGCAGGGATGGTGGTTGTTTTCTGAGTCACTTAGGAATGAGTAGCAAAAGTGATGACCACTTGCTCCTAAACACTAAACATGCACCACAAGAATAAGGACCTTCTCCCACTTTATCATACCTAACAAAATGGACAATAATCCCTACTAACATTCAGTGCCCAGTCCACTATCCCAGGAATTTGAAAATTTGAAAAACTGCAATTTGAAAAATTCAGATTTTCCAAAATATCCCCAGAATGTCTTTAAGAGTTAAGGGGTGAGGGTGCTTCCAGGATGCTATCTAATTTCACCCATTGCATGTGGAAGTCAGGTCTCTGCAGACCCTCATAACCTAGAATCAAGCTGTTTTTTCTAATACAGCTTCCTGAAGAGTGCAGATTACGGAGACATTGAAGAATGTACCGCATTCTGTCCTACATTCTGGATTTGTCTGATTGCTTCCTTGTAATGCTATTTGGTTTGTTTCTTTATTTCTTCTATTTTTTATAAACTGAAAATCTGAAACTCTCATGAGATTCGATTAACCATTTTTATAGAGACCACTTCATAGATGACACCATGGCCGTTGGGTCATGTCACTTCAGGAGCAAACAATGCTAGTGCTCAATCTCTGTGACACTAAGTTGAACACACGGACAAGATGAAGCCCCAAGACCCCTGCACCATACAGGATCACAGCCCACTAAGTTACAATCAGGGGTGTGATTCTTTGGTACTGAGTGACTATCCGATTCACGTCACTTTCACAAATTCTAGCACCCACTGACAATCTTGATCAGATTTGCACTGGGGACAAGCATTCTGCAGTGTGGCAAAGGGACAAGACAGGAGGAAAGGTCGTTGGTGTGGTAGCTCTGGCATTTTCCACCTGAGATGTGATATTGGTCCAAGCTGGAGCAGGGTTGGCAAAGAAAAGGGAGGATGGTATTGAGGGACATGAAAAAGATAGAAACAACCAAATCTTGTGAGGATTTAATGGAGATAAAGGAGTCTAGATTTGGGTGTGGACAGCTTGATGGATGGCAGGCCTCCTTGCAGAGCTAGAGAACAAAAGAGTGGAAGCAGGATGGCCAGAAAGAGGTGGCTCTCAGCTCAGCCCCTGTGAGTCATCCGAGGGGAGTGTCTGAGGCTGCTGGATGAGAAAACCCTGAGAGTGCTCAGCTCACTGGCCAGGATCACCAGGCAGAGCTAGAAAGGGGATGACAACTCAAGAAGGAACCCAAGAGCCCAGCATTGAAGGAGTAAGAAATCAAGACTTACTCATTTCAGGTACCAGGAGGAGGACACCTGAGAGAGAAGAGCTTCTCGGGGATTGCAAAGCATTAAGACCATGTCCTTTTGAAATATGTAATTTGATACATGCGTGATAAGTATAATAATAAAGTAGAAAAATTTTAAAACAAAAAAAACTTAGCATTATGCAGTTTATTTTTAAGTTTATTCTATATTGTTTATTTTAAATGTTAGTCACAACCCACAAACTAATTTCATGGCCCATGAATGGACCCCAATCCACATTTTGAAAAATACCAGTTAGAGGTCCCCAAATCATCAGTAAAGCTTGCCCCCACCCAAAAGTCTCCCATGAGCCTTGTCCTCTGTACAGGGAAATCAGCAGAAATAGGTGTATCCTCTTGCTGGGTCAGGTGGGTACAGGGAGGGAAGGTGCAGAAAGTGAGAGGCGTTAAGACAGGGTGCCCACAGGGGTGGGAATGGTGATTGAAAAGGATGGATGTCCAGCTCTTCATGCTGTTGCACCTGAGATTGCCAGGATGTCCTATTTCTCATTGACTAGTGTCCCCCCCAGTGCACCTGTGCTTTTCAGGAGCCCCCTGCCCCAGCATCCTCGAGAGCCTGTCCTTACTCCAAAGCCTAGAGAGCAGGGGCCTTCCATAGGAAAGAACCTGACTCCTTTCTCCCCCTTGGCCAGGCTCCAACCATGAGAGGCAGCAGTTTGCCCAAACCTCCTGATACGAAAAAGCAAAAGCAGAAGCTTGTGAGCTCCCTAACCCTGGGAAAGTCACCCTCTTGCCAAACATTTCATAGCTATGACGAAGGAGTAACTGCTCTTTTGTAGGACAAAGAGATCTATCTGCTCTTCTGAATATTTTTTAAGCTCAACATTGATTCATAAGAAAGTTTTGGGGAAATCAAAGAGCAGCATGTAATTTAGATGCTGGCTTGATCCTCCTTTCTTCCTTTCATGTTTGGGCTCTTTCAGTAAGGAATAATTGATCTAAGAGAAACTAAGAAGGACTTCCTGGAGGAGAGAACATTCGGGTTGAAATTTGAAGAATCGCCTTCAAATGGGGGAAGTGTTTCCAGCTTGGAGTAAACAAGAGCAGGTAGGAGGGTTCAGGGCTCCTTTGGAAATAATGAAGAATCCACAGCCACGAGTAGTGGGCCCTGGGAGGGTGGGAGGGTGGAAAGTTGAGCAAAGCTGGAACCCACGGAGGCTGCAGCACCAACCTCGGACGCAGCCTCAGTCTGTGGGCTGTGAGTAGTCGTCAGGGGTATATTCCAAAGGGGGCAACATGATCCAGTTTGTTATAAAAACAAGCACACTGATGGCAGGATAGGTGAAGCCTGTGAAATAGTTTAGGTGAGAGTAAGGGGGCTTTCCCCATCCCAAGGACTGGAGTTCCCCCAGGTGCCTGGATACAAACTCTCAGTCTCATAAAAGCTACCCCATAGAGACATTTTCATCAATATGATAGCCCAGACACCTGAATAGAAGAGCTGAACCAGAAGAAGGCAGAACACCAGGCAAGGTCCATCTGGTCTCCAGCAAAATATGATGTCAGAGTGGCCCCAATACCACCTCTGAGAGTAACTGTCACATAGTGCTTCTATTTTCCGTATCCAAATACAAAAATCACCACCTAGAGGGAGCCAGCAAAGAAGACCGGTGTCCTCACCGCAAAATCCTGTGCACTAAGGTGCCTTCACTAATCTAGCAGCATAGCACTAACAGGAAATCATTGAGTCCTTGAGTTTTCACTCCAGTAACTCATAGTAAATTATATACACCGCAGTCCTGTACAATTTGTGTTCCTAAAAGTAGATTTTGTTTCTTGTTTTAAATATGAGGATTGCATACCTACTGTTTTCTTAAAATCAGACACCACGGTGGAACTTCACCATACCCCCTGTGGACATGTGTCCCCAGAGATGCTCAGGGACCCTGCCCCCCTGCCCTTGTCCCTAACCCTATATCTTGTTAGGGCTGAACCCCTAACCCACCTAGAAGGCCAAGCCTGATCAGAGTCCTAAGCCTTAAAAAGTCCTGGCAGCATCTGTTGTTATGTTCCTGGAGTCCTGGGCAACCACGTAAGAGAGGGTTCAGCCAACTCCGGCTCCTGAGCCTGTTTCTGAAGAAAAGTGTTGATTGTAGCACACTGTGCCCATTGGTATACACATTGTCTGTGGCTACTTCCTCACTGGAACAGTAGAGCTGAGTACTCGTGACAGAGGCCATGTGGCCACAAAGCCTAAAATATTTACTATCCAGCCCTTTACAGAAAAGTTTGCCAACCTGTGACTTAAGAAGTCCATCTACCGGCTGGAGAGATCACAGGGAGGAACTCTGAGGCCAAAGGAGAGAGGCCCACCTGCCCCACATCTCAGTCTCAGCACCAGGTGATTCAGCCATGTGACTACCAACAGAGTGGTCCCAAGGGAGGTGGCAGAAGAACCACCTCCTCATCCAGCAGAGCTGGGGTAATAGAAGGGTGACTTGAAGTCACTACATTTGGGGTGATTCGTTACACAGCAAATCCCCCTCCTATTGGGCTGTGACTGTGAAGATGGAACAAGAAGGCAGACCACCACCAAGATCAGACATGAAACCATGGCAGAACTCAATCCTGAAGGTGCCCAATAGCAAACGTAACTGATGGCAGAGTTTTTCTGGAGAAATACCATAACTCATCATGAAACCAGCTATTAAACCACACACTTCTGTTTCCTTCACCTCAGACGTCACCCTCACTCTCTTCAACAGTTTGACCACATTTTAGTTTGTGAGGTTTTGCCTTTTAAATGAATCTCATCATTACAAACACAGTGAGTACCGACATGGTCCCCCAGGGCAGGAATTTCTCCCTCTAACACAGAATGTCCACTGTGTGTTCTTTCAGATGCACCAGCTCCTTTCACCGAATATTAGAATGTCTTCTTAAAGAAACAAGCCTGTCATGTCAAAACATCTAGAGCCTTAAAGAGTGAGGTACATTGTGAGTCCAACCATGGTTTCCATGGCTTGCTCTCATCCTAAGTCCATCGTTTACACTTATTCTTTCGGAAAGTGAAAATCAAGACATTTATTTGTCACATCTCAGCTGCATTTTGAGAGGTTTCTTCCCCCTGGTAGTAGAAGGGTTTCTCACTAAAGACAAGTGGCCTAGTCGCTGTGGGTGGTGCAGGATACCCCCTGTAGAAGCCACCATCAGTGGGGCTGTCCACCAGGCGAGCAGGTCCCTTCCCTAGACAGAGGCCATAGGCAGAAGATCCCAAGATATCTATGCCCTAATGTTAGAACCTGTAAATGTTGCATCGCGTGGCCAAAGAGACTCTGCAGAGGTGACTGATGCTATAGACTTGAAAAATGAAACTAGCCTGGACTATCCAGCTGGGCCCAATCTCACTCATCACATGCACCCTTAAAAGCCGAGGCCACAAAAATATGGCAAAACATGGCTTCAGAGAAAGGAGTTGGTTTGGATATGTAAGGACAACACGAAGGGGTGGGCTACAGGCCCTCAGGAGGCCCAGCCGGGCTCCAGCTGACCATGGCAATGGACAAGGAAGACCTGGGCTAAGCTGAAGACTCCAGGAGCACAGTCTCCCAAACGAGGCTTGGTCATCCCTTCAGCTGGGAAAGTGAAGTCCTGGTACCCCTTCCTCGAGCTGAGGAAAAGCTGCAGTGTCTGTAGCCTTCTCCTTTTCTTCCAAGAAAACGCACCACATTGTTGTGGCTCTGCAAGCACCATTGTTCTCAGAAAGCTGTCTCTAAGAAATGAGTTCTTCCTCCAAAGAGAAAAAAGTGCCTGCCTCCCTTTCACTGTGGCATTACCTGCCATGTTCACCTGTTCACCAATATGTTCCCTATTTTACAAATTTCCATCCTACACTGAGTCGGCATTTAGTCAGCAGAATGGTGGCCGCACCATTGCTTGAGGGAGTCAGCCCTTTTCCGTGGCCCAGAGGTGTTGTTGCAGAGGCAAACAAGAGGGACTTTGGAATGACTCGGGTCCTGTCTCCAAACACACTAAAGGGGTCCAGCTCCCTCCACACTTATCAACCTGTTGCCTCTGTCTCTCCCACCCCTGTCTGCCCATACACCCAGCTGCCTGGCGCTGCCCCTCCCAGCTCCCACCAGGGCACCTATGCTCACAGGGCTTCTCCCTTTCCCTGTCATCCCCATGGAGCCAGGAACAGACAAGAGATGGAGTGAAGACAGTGAGAGTCTCAGGAAGCACACTATCCCAGGGGAAGTTTCCTCTGTGACAGAGACACTCTGTCCCCTAACTTGCATGCACAAAGAGGCACCCTGGCTGCCGTTTTTCTGTCTTATGTCTATTCGCTCAGGCCTGCACTGAGATCCAAGCTGTACGTGCATTATTTCTAATCCTTACCATGGTCCATCAAGGGAAACTGAGGCAGGAGGGTAAAAGAGGGCCCTGGAGGGCACGCACCTGACTGGTGCAGTTAACACTGGGTTTTACTGTTTTAAAAACTCTATTATTTTACTTAATGATACATGCTCGTGAAAAAAAATCAATTCATGCAATAATTAAATAACAAAGTACTGACAAGTAAAATAATTACCGCCTGAAATTGTATCACCTTAGAATGCATCCAGTCCTTGTCTCCAACCAAGGGCTCAGGTTTGTTCTAATGCTGTTTGTATCAAAACACCTTTGCACTGCTCCAGGATCCTAGAGCTCCAGCCAGGGAGCATTCGGGTAGCTGAGGGGCAGAAGCTCACCAACCCCTGAACCGCAGGCTGTGGTATTCGCCTGGTACTGTTGACTCCTGCGTTCCTGCTGGGGTGCATTTTAAGTTGTGAAGGACTGCTCTGCTCCATGGTGGCTGTCAAAGAAGGTCTGTTTGGTAGGTGCCCTGCAGGGCTGTACGCCTGCCGGCCAAGGTCAGGGCACCGGGCAGACTCAGCTCTGATTTCCAGCCGCCACCCTGCCCTTCCCACTGAGGGAGCCAGAGCAGGGAAGAAGGGCCACTTGTTGCTGTGAGGCCCAGGGACATAGCTGCAGGAGTGCTCATCAAGAGCCTGGAAGGAGGAAGCATGGACACCTGAAGGGCCTCAGACCTCCCTGAGGCCAAGGCTGAGTGCCAAAGTGTTATTTGAATGAGAACTAGGAGAGAATGGACCCAGGCCTGCCTAGACTTGGCGTTCTCAACTCCCTGAGGCCAAGGCTGAGTGCCAAAGTGTTGTTTGAATGAGAACTAGGAGAGAATGGAATGGACCCAGGCCTGCCTAGACTTGGCGTTCTCACCCAGACAGACCTTAAACGATGCCAGTGATGTGGGAACGCTGATTACCAGTTGTACAGCACCTGATGCTCAACAAGATCCCCAGCCTCAGGGGTTTGCCCACTATGGCCACTTAAGGACTTAGTGAGATGGGGCACTCCTCCCAGCACAAGCCCCTTCTGTCTGCAGCAGAGAGAAGGATCAGGCCTGGCAGCTGGAGCCCACGTTGGGTGGGTCAGTCAGATTTCTCATCGCACCTCCTAGAAGCTTCACTAGAAGTACAGAGAATGAAGGGAGGGAACAGTGGGCTGTAAGCAGGGTGACTTGAGAATATATTACTGATGACTCTACCAGGCCATTTACCACATGGGTTCAGGGTTGTGAAGTTCAGAACAAAAAAATTTCAGAGAAAATTCAGAGACTGAGGTCCTCGTCCTCCACTGCACACTCATACCACATGGGGACTCCTCAAATTTCCATGCCTAGGCTTCACCCCAGACATTACAGCAAAGCTCTAGAGCAGGGACTGGGCATCAGAATTTTAAAACCTCCCCGGGTGATTTTGAGATGCACTGAAGCTTAAGAAAAACTGAAGAGCAATGAATTTCAAATGCTCCAAGCCTGTGCCTCACTTGGGATCTTGTTAAATGCAGATCCTGACCCAGGGGATCTGGGCAATGAGATGCTACTGCTGCTGGTCTGTGGACCACACTTTGAGTAGCAGAAAAATAGACTGATGTTTCTCTGTCTTGTCTTTTCCTTTTATTTTTAAACTCTGTGCCTCCCAATGATTAACATAAAAATCGCATATCTTCCTTTAATGTTTCTTGAAAACTGCACAGGAAGTAAAATATTACACCAAAACCAAGTGTCAGTACGTGAGGATGGAGCCCTGCTTTGTTTCACATTGCATTTCTGTGGCCACCAGGGCGGTCCACCCACACCCACGATCTGGGAAGACAGCCTGGCGAATGAACACCACCAAGGTTCACACTGCTCCTGCGCCCAGCAGCGGGGTGGCCCTCAGCCCACACCCGTCACCAAATGAGAGAGCAGCCAGGTGACCTTGAAAGGTCTTTCCAATGTGACTGGGACTTTTGATCTTAAATCGTCTTTTAATCTTTTCCATCACGTGGCCAGAGATCCTTTGGCTTCCAAGAAAGGGCAGGCTTCTGGCGGTACTTTGCACCACAGGCCCCTAGGTCAGGGGACTTTCCTGACAAGGGCAGGTGCAGGTCTGCTGGGCTCGAAGACCATGCCAAAATAACACCGGCAGGACCAAGGGCCCAGGCCAGGTTCAGAAACTCAACTGTAAAGGGCCAGATGTTAAGTAGTTTAGCCTTTGTGGGCTTAAAGCTCTCCATGACTACTCAGCCCCACCACTAGAACATGGAAATAGCCAGAGACAATGTGTAACAAGTGGGCATGGCCATATCCCAATAAAACTTAATTCTCAAAAACCAGTGCTAGCCTGATTTGGTTTGTCAATCCCTGGACTAGCATAGTGCTTCTCAAACTCTAAGAGCTACAGATCACCCAGCAATCTTACCAAAATGAAGATTTTGAGCAAAGATGTGTGAGTGCAGTGCTGTTCAGTAGAAATACAGTGTGAGTCACATGTGTAATGAACATTTACTGATGGCAGCAGGTTTTTTAAAAGTTAAAAGAAACAGGTAAAATTTATGTTCATAGGATATTTTATGTAACCTGATATACCAAAATATTCTTATTTCATCATGTGGCACTAGCCAAATTTCAGAGTCCAACCGCTATGTGTGGCCAGTGGCTGGGGGAATGGCTAGCAGAGTTACGTGTGAGGCCTGAGAGTGCATTTATAACAGGCTCCCAGGTGATGCTGATGCTACTGGTCCAGGGACCACACTTTGGAGTAAGGGCATAGAGAGTATCTCCTTTTATCTGGGTAGATGAGATGGCTGTGTAGATTTTACATAATTTTTGCAGAATATTTGGCAAATTGTGTAGCTATCCTAACATGATATAAATGTTTGAAGTCATATCTTAGTGAACATGCAGCTCCAAGTTTATGATGCCGTCATTGCAGGTTATTATCAAAGTAATATTTCTTAAGTTCTCTCGTCTATTAGTTTTACAAAGAGCCAACAGATAAGAAGAGACCCTGTCTCCTCTGCATCACATAAAGAAGAAGATGGGTGTGGATAAAGAATGGCAGAACACAAGGATCATAACTGTCTGAATGGCAGACCCTGTACTGTGCCCTTCACATTGTTTATTAGACAGAGTTTTCCAAAGAAACAGAACCCATAGGAGGTAGATAGATAAATGATAGATTAGACAGATGATAGATAGATAGATAGATAGATAGATAGATAGATAGATAGATAGATAGATAATAGATAGATAGATAGATAGATAGATAGATAAAAAGATAATTGATAG
>NW_006437784.1:571172-574636 GCF_000325575.1 Pteropus alecto
AGACAGACAATAGATAAACGATTAAGTGATTGGTATACATGACTATGGAGGCTGGGGAAGGGGATGCCCTCATTCTTCTGTCTGCAAACCGGAGACCCAGGCAAGCTAGTGGTGTAGTTCTAAAAACCAGAGGGCTGATGGTAAAAGTCCCAGGGTGAAGGCAGTAAATTTATGTCCAGCTCAATAGTCAAGCGGAGGAACAGAATTTCCCTTCCTCCACCTTTGTTCTATTCAGGCTCTCACCAGGTTGGACGAGGACCACCCACGTTGGGGAGGACAGTCTGCTTTACTCAGTCCACTGATTCGAATGTTAATCTCTTCTAGAAACATCCTCACAGACACATCCAGAATCATGTTTAGCAAGTATCTGGGTGCCCCTCAGCCCAGTCAAGTAGATACATAAAATTAACCACCACTCATGGTTATCTCCATGAAGTTCACAGCTCAGTGAATGAGGACTATGCTCCCATTTTATAGAGGAGAAACCCAATGTTCAACCTTAAGAAGCCACAGCAGGAAATCAGCAAAGCTGTGCCTGAGACCCAAGTCTGTACATTTCCCAAGGCCCAGGTCACACTCAAGGAGAGGGATTCATGAGATATTTTTATATGTGAGCGCACTATGTTTATTTCAATAATTTTAATAGCCTATCTCCAGCTTGGCTATCCTCAGCATAGAAAACTCGTGATATCCCAGAGATCAAATTACATAAAATAAGCTGAGGTTTATTTTAAGAGTCTATTTAAAAATTATTTTTAAAGAAAATATTAAGGGATATAACCCTTCAGCAAAATGCATGAAAACTATAATCAGAAGAAAGAAAGATCCACCAGAGGCTGGTGCCCCCAAACAACTGGTGAGTCTTTCTAGATTATTTCGGCCAAGACCCTTGCTCTGAAGACTACAGTCATGGTGACTGTAGTACATTGCATTGTGTGTTCACCACCCAAAGCTATATTTTCGGATGCAATGTACATATGACATATTATTGAAACCCATTTGATTTTATTAACAAATGTCACCCCAATAATTTTAATTTAAAAAAATGATAAATAAAGACAACATATCAATCCCTCCATAGTCATGTGCTCAATGTCCATGGACAGCCTCCCTGATTTTCACTTGGGCATCTCAAATTTGCCCGTCCCAAATTAACTCTAGGAGCACCCTCTCCTGTACTCTTGGTCTCAACAAATGGTCCCCCACCCAATCAGTTTCTCAAATAAGAAGCCGTTGGCCATCCTGAATCTCATCCCGCCCCAAGTCTGTTCTTTCTGCTTCTTCCAGGTAGCCCCCTCTGCTTGCCTGTCCCATCCCAGCCATCCTGGCCATCCCTGATGGGCTGTCTGCTTCCATGCCTGTCCCCCCATCCAGTTCTCAGAGACTTTCTTACAAAGGGATCTAAGTCATGTCGCTCCCTTGTGAACTGCCTGTTCATCGAACCCAATAAAAACAAGCATCTCACCTCCTGTATCCCTCACTGACGTCACCTAGCAATGTGCCCCTTGACCCCCAGTCACTTTGCTCCCTGGTCATGCTCCTGGCTTCACCTTTGCACATCTGTTAGCTGTCTCTTTGCCCAGCAAAGTCCCACTTACTGTTGGTCTTATATTCTCCTCCTCGGAGAGGCCTCCTCACCCACAACTTATCTCCGCACCACCCCCTACCTCCTTCACTGCTTTTGCTCCTATCCTTTACCACCTGTCTTACAATCTGTAATCACCTACTTATTAATATATGTCATTCCTTTCTGTCTCCTACTGGAACATTAGTGTCAGGTGCAGGGACCACAGTGTCTTGCCCAGCTCAATGTCCAGCCCCCAAAAAGAGGTGAGCACTCCATGATTTGTGAGACAAATCAGGGTATCAGGATAGAAGTGAATGAATGAAAGACCCAAAGCAGCAAGCAACAGTGAAGAATGAATTCATTCCATCCCAATCAACCTGCAAAGACAATTATCCTGCTTTGAGAGTTAGCAAAACACTTGGCAAGGTTTTATTCACAGTGATTCTATATTAAAAACACATATCTGACAGTCTCTGGCACCAGCCAAAGTTCCCACCTGAGGCAAGAGAACTGGGAAATGCCCTGGTGAGCATCTGCACATTCCACCATGCCCACCAGTGAAGTCCCCTGTGCCAGCCTCGGTCCCCTGTGCCTTGAATCTAATGAATTCTCCCACATCTTCCTCAGGGGGCCTATCTCCAGGACCGGGTCATGCTCTGCCCACTCTCATCTCACCACACTCTCCACTCAAACTCACCCCATGCCCCACTCTGCATCTGATGACCCCCAGTACACACGCCCATCTCTGAGCCTCTCAGATCCTTTCCCCCTTAAGTGCCCTTCATCTTCTCTATCTCTCTAAGATACATTCAAGTCTTTGCTCAGACTCCCTTCAATGGTTGGGAGCAGGGCTGCACGAGGTTCCCAGAAGCAGGTCCTGAGATGAGGGTCCATGTAAGTGGTTCATGAAGAAGGGCTCTCAGGTAAGACTGTGATGGCAGGCAAAGCAGGACAGATGGAGAAGAACCAAACAAGGGTCATGTTATCTCAGGCCAGTGCCCCGGTGTCAGGAATGGAGGTGCAGACTTACAGCCTGACCCTCAGGAACCTGAGCAGAAGTGACACCTTGGAGTTTGTATTCAGCTTTAGAACTCCCGCACGATGAGTGCATGGGTGGGAGAGGAGACAGCAAGTCCTAGGCCCTTTCTGCACCCTGCGCCTCCTCCAACAAAATAGCTCCAGCAACCCAAGGAGAGCTTAAGGGCAGCTCAGGATCAGTGTAAGTTCAGCCCAGTCATCGCACATGGAAAGTGCTGGCCATGAAAGCAAAAGCTCACAGAAGCCCAGAGTGGGGAGCAGAAACTGTAGCCAGACCCAAGGGGCCCTGGTTGGAGCCTCCGTAGTCAGGAGTCTCCCAAGACCCTCAGCACAGCAGGTTGTTGACCATTTGATTGGGGAGACCAGACAAAGCTCACCTGTGCTCTATTGTGCACTTGATCCTGCAATGAGCCAATGCCGTGCCTCCTCTGACTGTTACTCAGATGCCAGGATCAGGTGGCTCATTTATTTCCATGAATGTCACTCTATGAGGCACCAACACCCAAGCCAAGCTGTGTGCCCATTTTGTCACTCTCTCTGATGTCATGCTCCAGTGACCCTGGCTTCTTATCTTCAAACATCTCTTTATCTCAGCAGAGGAAATCAAAAACTCTCCCTCAGGCAAAAGTTTCCATGGAAAATATCGAGGTCGTTTTGTGATGTCACGTAGGTGGGTGACATGTAATATGTGAGATGCAGTTAGTGCTGGTGGCTGGGTTGCTCCTGCCCAGTTCTCCTGCTCCATGGGGAACAGATCCAAGGCAGAAAAGCCACCCTCTTCCCATGGCTCAGAGGGCCTGGAATGTCCCCGAAGCCGGCCAGTGGCACCATGCATCTTGTATCTGCCCCACACACCTTC
>NW_006437784.1:574745-579677 GCF_000325575.1 Pteropus alecto
AAAAACTCTTTTTAAGAAATTGGGTTTATTGGCATACTCTTAATTGTGCCAATAAATGGCTTTGGAGAAAGGAAAGGGGGAGGAAGACCCGACTCGTGGCGCTCACTCCTTTCTTTGGGGGTGAATATTTTCCTCTTGACTGATCTCAAGCCCCCACTTGGAAAACTCCTGAATGGTCAACCGTGGCTCTCAGGAGCACGAGGACAACAGTCTGTGCGGTAGAAAAGATCTGGGTCATCTACGTTACTGATTCGTTCACACCTCATTTGGGACAACTCGTGTTTCACACACATTTACTGGATGTTAAAGAATTCTTTGAGGTGGATTTTCTCAATACGAGAAACTGACTTCTTTCAAAAGTGAACTTCGCTTACCAATCTGCCTGAAGAAATCATCTCGGAATAAGAAGTTAATGTCACCCGTCACCCTGCATGGCCTGCAACTCATTCATTACTCTTAGGCATAAAGAACTGTTCTCTCTTCCCTCTGCCCCTGTTATTAATTCTCCGTTAATGGTCATCTGGCTTCCTGGCCATGGAGGATTCAGCTCCATGTCTTAAAGACAGTATGGTTCAGGGAAGAGCATCAAAATGGTGTTTATGGAACACAGGCCAAGAGGAGAGATGCTCGTCTCTGTTGAGTCTAAGGGACAGCAGGGCACCACCTCTACCTGCTGGGCTCATAGGAGGGTGAAACAGACTGACATGAGAAGAAGCGCCACTCAGTGGTAGCTAGTGATTATCTACTGTCAGGTAGAAATAAAGGGAGATTCACAACTATTTATTACAAAAGTCACAGAATAAAAAACACCATCTGCTATGTATTGAGCACTTATTCTATGTGCTATAGGCTTTATATTTAACATTACATATTTGACACTCATAAAGATCCCTGCAAGAAAAGTTTTAAAGTCCCGTTTTATAAATGAGACCAGAGGCTCTGCAAGAGGACAAATCTGGCTAAGGCAGCTTAGACCAGAGCCGCTGCAGCCCATGGCCTGGTTTCTGCTCTGACCACGAGGCTTCCACACCTCTTGCTGGCAGAGGAGAGGGGCCGAGAAGATGTTCTGATTTGAATCCAACATTTCTTCTGCTCTTGTTGTCTATCCCCTCTCCACCAAAAAACAAAACGGAAGGAGAAAAATAAACGAAAAAGAAAGAAACAAACAAAACACATCTTTCTCCTTCGAGATTCCTGGAGTTTAGCCTGGGGGCTGCCCAAGCTCACCAATGGACCTGGGAGCTCTCTGGTTTCTTCAGAACTCCCTCCCCTCTCACCTTCCTAGTGCTTGAGGAAAACAAGCATGTGATTTGATCTCCCCACCTTCTCCTCACTTGCCTCTCTTGCTCTTCTGCTTGGCTCTGTGTCTCTCTCCGCAAGGGTGGTGACAGGGGCCTCCTTGGCCACTTCCTGGAGCTTGGGCTCACCACCCACAGCAGCCTGTGGCATTGAGCCTCTGCTTCTGGAAGCCATGAGGTATGAGGGCAGGATTTTCCATTCTGACTGAATCATCTCCATGTCCTTCCTTTCGTCTGAGAGACCCGGCAGTGCAAGTACATCTTGGGTGACTCCAAAAAACATCTCAGCCTATAAAAGGGGGAAGATACTCAAACAAATGGGCTCTACCAGGCAGGGGGCACCAGACTTCCAGCAAGTCCTCCTCCTCGAGGCTAAGTCCTTTGCCAAAGACCCATCAGACCAAGTCCTGTCTATTTCAGTTCTCATGCCAGGAGATGGCCTGTGCTAGAAGAGAGACTGAGGTTGAGTGCCCACTCGCTCTCATAATGTGTGATGACCACAGAAGAGAGAACAGGACACAACATGCCAGTGTTCAGAAGGGAGGGCAGAACCCACACTCTGAAACCACAGCCCTGTCTTAGGAGCAGGGCAGTATATTTAGCAAAGCAGGATGTTTGCGGGTAAATCAACATTTTGCTGTAAATAAAATTCTGCCAACTAGGGAGCTTAAGCTGAGCATTGCAGAAACTTATTTTGCCTGCATGTTGGCCAGACAGTTATTTCCTTAAAACAAACTCAATACGATCCTTGTTTCAAAGATGCCGTTCATACTGAGAGTGTGGATGCCTTTTGGTGAGGGGTCTGGTCAGGGGCTCGTGTCAGAGCACGAAGAGCTTGGAGAATTTCCTTCCTGGGTAAATCAGAAGGCCGACTCTGTTCCTCCTCAGGTCTGCTCCTCTGGCCCACCTGGGCCCTGGCATCCTTGCCGAAGTCTTTTTGTGACAGGCTGCCACTCCAAACAGTTCTGTTAATAGGGGCTCACGAGTTCCTTAAATCAAGAGCTGCTACAGACAGCTGACCCCACACTCTAGGACAGACCAGTGAATGACTGCATTTACTTCAAGGCTTGTTACATGTACAATAAATACACATCATATATAGCTCCTTCCGTGTATCTACAATCTTGCTTTTCTCCCAATTTTGGTTAACTGTATTTTGACTCATTCTGTCAACAAATATGTGTGATCAGGTGCTGGTCCCTCTCTTTTGGTTAACTGTATTTTGACTCATTCTGTCAGTCAACAAATATGTGTGATCAGGTGCTGGTCCCTCTGTGTACAGACAACTCTGTGGAAAGATGGCACCACCTCTCAGAGGAGATCCTCGGTGGAGAGACAGTTGTGATGGGGAGGACATGTGACTATGTGTGAGGAAGGAAACATAGCCACACATTCACTGTTGCTCCCACCACTGAGAGAGGTGTACTGAGTCCCCTTCCCTCTAATCTGGGCTGGTTTGTGTGACCCACTTGACCAGTAGAAATGCAATGTATGTGACCTATGGTAGTTCTAAACTAGGCAAAAGAAAGCTTTGAGGCTTCTGCCTATGTCTCTTAGAACACTGGCTCTCAAGACACCCCTGCTTGGAACCCAGGCACAATGCCACGAGGATGTCCCAGCTCTGGAGAGAGGCCAGCTGTAGCTCAGTCAAAGCCCCATCCAAGCTTCCAGCCAGCAGCTAGAATCACCAGCCGGCAGCATGAGGCCACCATCTTGGATGGCTGCTCAGTTGAGCCTTCAGATGACTGTAGCCACAGATGACATCTATTGCATCTACATGGGAGACCCCAATTGAAAGCACCCAGCCAGGCCCTCCCCAAATTCCAGAACCGAAGCTTTGGAAGCAAAATAAAATGGTTATTTTAAGCCACTGAATTTGGCCTGGTTTTGTACTGCAACAGATGACCAAAGTACCATGGAAGCAAATATCATGGGCACCTCACTGGGAAGCCAGGAGGGAAAATTCCAGCGAGGCTTCCTCAATGAAGTACTATCTCAAGTGCTGAGATGGGAGGGGTTTCTGAGGAAGAGAAAGCAGTACAAATGAAGGGCCAGAGATGAGAGGGGGTTCCATTTCTCTGGGGATGTGTAGTCCATGGGAGGAGAGAGAGGAAAGATGGTGAAGATAATAGCAGAGATAAACTTATACCGGAGACACGCCAGCAAGCAGCCCTCAGAATCCCATGCTGAGCTGACCGAAACACATAATTGAAGGAGCCTTACCCAGTATCTCTAAGACAACAGAAGAAAGAGCTCAATGGCCTTGGAGTAGTCATGACTGACTTGCAGAAACGACGGGCATCTGCAGCAGCAGCTGATGACTAGTCACACAAGCCACTCTCTTGTGCTATGATCCTTAGATACATATAACTGGGAGTGGGGGTACATTGAATTCCCCTGAGAAGGGGCAATGAGGGTAGCTGGAGCACACAGGTCCCACTCCAGCAAACAAGACATGGTTCCTCAAGGACACATGCTGGTTAGGTGTCATGTTTGAAGCATAGATTCTAGAGAAGGTTCAGAGCCAAGAGGAAAACCAACTAGAATAAAAGTTCTCTCATATAAGACCAGAAATTCAGGCCTTGCAGAAGGAGCAGCACCACCACAGGGGAAGAAGTTCTAGGTTTCAGACCCGGCCAACAAAGGTGATACTTTTGGGTTTATAATCCATAAGAGCCACACTACACCACTTTGGGGCAGCTTGAAGCACCACTTCTCAAAATGAGTATCGACTTACCTAGAGATTGAACTGAAATGTAAATTCTGCCTCAGAAGGCCTGAGATATGGCCAGGGATTCTGTTCAGAAGCCATACTTGGAATAGCAAGAAATTAGAGGAAGTCTCACAAAAAGGTAGTCCATTATGTACCTGAACACTAGTAACAGCTGAGAAAATGGAGGCCTTGTGTACAATTAAAAAACAAAAACAAAAAACTAGTATCACATTCATTATTCCACGAAATGGCAATAAAACTGGAAACAAATCTAATGGTTTATTACTGCAATTGTATCAGAGCTGTGTGTTAGTGTTCTAGTACTGCATAACAAATAACCATAAACTTAGCAGCTTCTGACAACACCCATTTATTATCCCTCAGCTCTGTGGGTCAGAAGTCAGGGTGGGCTGGGAGTTTCTCTGCTGAGAGCCTCAGGAAGGGTAAAGTCAAGGCTATTACCTGGAGATGCCAGAAGAATCACTGTCAGGCTAATTCATTCCTTAAATCTGCAAGAGACTGAACTCCCTGCTTTCTTGCCGGCTGTCAGCAGGATTGCTCTCAGCAACTAGAAGCTATTCTCGGGTCCTTGTCCCTTGTCCTGCCATCTCAAAGCCAGCAACAGTGAGCATTTTTGCTAAAAATCAATCGACTACCTATGTGTGGGTCTCTATTATATCCTATTGACCTATATGTCATCCTTGCAACACTATCACTCTGCTGAGTACTGCAGCTTTGTGGGAAGTCTGGAACTCAAGTGGTGTTTGCCCTTTAATTTTTTAAAAATTGCTTCGAATATTCTAGGTCCTTTGTATTTTCAAGTAAATTTTAGCATTAGCTTCTCAATTCGTAAACAAAACTCTGCTAGAATTTTGATTACATTGACTCTATAGATCAATTTAAAGAGAACTGATGTTTTGG
>NW_006437784.1:579692-592741 GCF_000325575.1 Pteropus alecto
CTTCCGATCCAAATATGATATATCTCTCCACATATTCAGGTCATTTTAAATGTCTTTCTCGGCAACGCTTTGTAGTTTTCTGTGAACAGAACTTGTGCACCTTCTGTTAAATGTATTTTTAAGAATTTTATTTGATGTTATAAATGAAATTTTTAATGTCATTTTCCAATTGTTTGCTGCTAGTATATACATACGCAATTAATTTTTATATACTAACCTGCATCCTGCAACTTATACTAGTGGTTTTTTAGATTGCTTGAAATTTCCTACGTAAATCATTATGCCATGTTCAAATAGATAGTTTTACTTCTTCCCCACCAATTTATGCCTGTTACCTCTTTTTCTGATTTTACTTTCATATCTAAATTCTCATTGCATGTTGACTGCAAATAATGAGAGAGAATACTTCCTTATCTTGTTCCTGATCTTAGAAAGTATCGATATTTCAAGAGTATATACAGTATTGGGTTAACTCTAGGTTTTACACAGATGCTCTTTATCAGATGAAATCAATTTCTTTACTTAATTTGCTGGAGACAAAAAAAAACAATTGCACAATTATAATAAAAGATTTTAACATTCTTCTCTTAGTAATTTATTGATCAATTAGAAAAAATATCAGTAAACACATACAGGAGCTGAACATCATCATTTACCTTAACCTAATTCTTATTTATATATCATTATGTATTCTTTTAAGTACACATAGAAAATTGCACATAATGCAAGAGAAAAATTTAAAAGATCTGGCATGAAGCAGATTCTCTGACTGCAACAGAATTAAATTAGAAATCGATAATAATATTATAGCCAGGAAAACCTCCAAAGTTTGGAAATTAAACTACACACTTCTAAATAATGCATGTTTCAAAAAGGAAATCACAAATAATTTAGAAACTATTTCAAACTGAATGATAATGAAAATACAACATCGAAATCTATGGGACACAGCTAACACAGTGGTTAGAGGGAAATTTACAACTTCAAATGCTTTAGAAAAGAGGAAATGTCTAAGATCAATGAGCAAAGTTTCCATCTCTAGAGGCTAAAAAAAAAAAATAGAGTAAACCCAATGTAAGTAGAAAAAAAGAGTAAAGATCAGAAATTGACAGAATAGAAAACAAACATTGTAAAGAAATTAGAAAGCTAAATTCTAGTATTTTAAAAACAACAAAATAGACAAACCTATAATTACACCAATCCAGAAGAAATTGTAACAGAACACAAGTCATCAATGAGAATGGAAGACTGGTTGTGATTTCAGATATCATACATATTAAAAGGATAATAAGCCAATTTTATGAACAACTTTATGTCAGTCAATTTGGCAACTTAAGGAAATGGACAAATTCCTTGAAAGAAAAATTTACCAAACTTTATACAAGGTGAAAGAGAAAATGCAAATAGCCCTATATTTATTAAAGAAATTGAGTTTCTCATCATAAACCTTCCCACTCAGGAAACTCCAGGCCCACAGTTTCCTAAGTGAACCCCGTCAAACACTCGAAGAAGTAAATACACCAGTGGTACACAGAAATTAGAGGAGGAGGGAACACTTCCCAACATGTTTTCAGAGACAAGCATAATATCAACACCAAAACATAACGAAACAGCATTTTTTAAAAAGGACTTTAAAGCACTACAGTTAAGAAGTTAACACTCTCACGAGGGCCTCAGAGTCTAAGTCAGCTCCCTCGTAACAGAAATGACCACCTTAAACCAATGAGTGTTTTAATCTCCGATGTAATTAAACTTCATTCTATGATGCCTTTTAATAGCTTCCTGCACTTGGTAATACAGTACCCCTGCTCCCAGCTGTAGTTTCACTTTCTGCAGTTTTAGTTACCCTCAGTCAATCATGGTCCAAAAATATTAAGTGGAAAATTCAGAAATAAACAATTCTTAACTTTTACAGCGTATGCCATTCTGAGTAGCATGATGAAATCTTGCACCTTCCTGCTCTGTCCTGCTGGCAACATGAATCATCTCTTTGTCCAGAGTCTCTATACCGCATACACTACTTGCCCATTAGTCACTTAGTAGCTGTTGGTTATCATATTTATTATCATGGTATCACAGTGCTTGTGTTCAAGTCACCCTTATTTTATTTAATAATGGCCCCAAACTGCAAGCATTGTGATGCTGGATATGCCAGAGAGAAGCCGCCAAGTGCTTCCTTCAGGTGAAAAGGTATAGAAAAAAAAAAAGAAAACAAAAAACATAGTATATGTAGGGTTCTGTCCTATCTGTAGTTTCAAGCGTCCACTGAATGTCTTGGAGCATATCCTCCAGAAAAGGGAGAACTACTATAAGTGATTTTTTTAAAGAAAAAAAAAGGTAACTCTGGGCAAAAAGAAAAAGCAAACACAGAAAAACAAATTATTGGTTTAGCAGAAATCCAAATATAGTAACTAGGACCTTGGAAAACTGTGAGTGTTATAAAGTGATTTGTAGAAGAAGAACGTTATAGAAAACTCCAAGAGGAAATGGGCCCACATTCCTTTTTACTGACATATAGTACAGAATTTTATAAAGGTGTGAATGTGAATTCTTTGAAGAAAGCACTGTAGTTTCTATTTTGGAAAATGTGCTTATTGTGGTTTCCACTATGTAGCTAAATGACCTTCCTGCTCAGAAAATATGTGATAGTGAAATGAGAGCTTCTTTAACTAGTTATGAAGAACCAGCGTGTTACCTAGAAAATCAAACTCAGTTCAACAAATGACTGTGACCATGTATGTGAACATCCTCAGGAGCCTCCACAGAACAACTTCATAGAAGCCCCAGAAAGAGGCACACAGTACAGTTAGAGAAAACCAATTGAAAATTTGAGATTCCTAGTCTGACACAGGATTCTGCGGCTGACAGACAGCAGCGGTTGTTTATAAGAACAATAAAACATTTGTTCATAGTTGAAATAGAAACGTATATAGAGAATCTGGGGTGTGAAAGTGCCAGCCTAAATTTTTTCTATGAACTGCTCATCCTGCTCCCTGACAAGATGATTGAAAGCCAAGAGTTTTTAAAACAATTTGACATTACTGCAACATCAAATCATGTGCCCATTTTTTAGTAATTTCTATTTATTAATTTCTACAAAAGTATTAGTCCAAGAGAGATTAGGCAAAAACTAAAACCACTGGTCCTTCATCAAAGATTGCATAGGACACACAGTTCTAGAACAAGAGCACACAAGTATAGTTCTGGGGGAATCGCAGGTAATTAGCCACTGACGAAGGTAGTTCATGGTGACATTTATGGTGTCAAACATCACAGTGGACGTTTAAATTCAACTTTAATAAATGCAAAGTTGTCCCTCTGCCCACCTTGTTCACACCCTCACTTTCCCTTGTGTTTTTTGAGAGAAAAAGAAGGGCTGGCATTTCAGTTCTGTGCCTAGAAATGCCAGGTCCAGGTCATACCTGGGCAGTGGGACCTGCGTGTGGATCATTCCTGGAGTGATGACAAATGGTAGAAGGATTGTGGCAGATAACAAAGAGAGAGGAGATCCTGCAAGCCCCAGGCTGGGGTGGTGTTTGTTTCAGAGTCAGAAGCTCCTCACATACCCTGGTGTCCTCAGCGAGATATTGAGAGCACAGAGGCCGGCTCTGCTCAGATCTTACAGGGGCGCTTAAAAAGCCTTTGCTTTTCTGAGTCAGCCCAAGCTTCACTTGAATGTGGCTTCTCATGCAGATGCAGACTGGAAATGAGGAAGTTCCTCCTTCTTGTGCAACCTCTACAGTGAGCACGTGTGAGTCCCCAGTCCTAGGATCACTGGCCCATTGACAATCGGTTTAATTTCCGGGATCCCAGAGGTTTTATTTTGCAGAGTTAACAGAATGCAACCTCCTTACACTGCTCTGAGACACGTGGACCCCACTTTCCCTCATATTTTCAAGGACAATAAAAATCTCAGTGAACTTCAACGTAAGATTTGATTTCCTGATAAACCCATCTTGTGGCTAGTCAAGCCTGACTGCGGAAGGTGTAATCGCTAGGAAACAAGCTATGTTTTATTTCTGCAGTTTGGCAGGGAAATTTCCAAGCTGGATGGATTTGGGAAAGAGAGAACAGAACTCAGGTTATGAGAGGATCCAACTGAATACGAAAGATTGCCAAGGAGGGGTCCTGAGCTCAGAGAGGCAATACATCAGGCGGCAGAGGCATAGGCAACCGCTGTGGCCTGGCTGGAAGACTGGACAGCACAGACATGTGGCTACTTGGGCCTAGGCTCTGGCTACATGGCTTTGCCCACAGTGGCCCCCCCATTCCCGTCAGCTCTGAAATAACACCCTGGAAAGGAAAGCCAAATTATTCAGGGTGTGAAGCAGACACAGGTGTGCGGGAGCCAGCCGACATTGCTTGTGTCCATGGGGACCCACACTTGCAACGTGCCCTGCCTGACACTTGAGATATTCCTATTACCCTGTCCTTACCCCAATGGGTCTCTTGGACCTATCACAGATCTCAGAGTGGTGAATGACCATTCCATGGGGCCATTTCAAAAGAAGCAGGGGAGTTCCTGCTGCTCCCCAGGGGAGGGGGCCAGATGGCAAGTCAATCCATAGCAGACATGGTCTGTGATGGAGTTATTGGGCACAGCCCAAGGTTTACTGTTGTCTGAGAGCAGTCTGGGGTTGTGCCAGAGCTACCTTGAAATCAACATTATTTATGCAAAGTTATGCAGACAAATAAGCCACTGACTGGAGGGGTCACTCGTAGTCTATGGGGTACATCAGAGCTCCCCCAGCTCTGTCTCTCACCTTGACTCCCCAACCCAAGCTGGCCCATGTACCAGGGATGATGGAACAAGCCTTTAGCAAGAGGGGTGCGGGGTTCAAGGGAGCTGCAGGGATGGAGAGAGACATCAATTCATTTATATGTGGTTCTCAAAGAACTTAGAAGGGGAAATCAATCACTACAGGTGGTCTCAAAATGAGAAGGTAGTGAGAAGGGCCAAAATAGAGGACAGAGGGCATGGTCTGGGTTCCCACAGCTTGCTGAGGAGTCAACGTGGATCAGTTTCCAATGGACCCGGAGTCAGGCTGGTGATGTTTATCCTCCCAATGTCAGTCCTATTCAGTTATTCTTTTCTATTCATACTGCCATCCCCAAGTTCACCATTGCTCCAAGTCCTGAACTTCACACAGCATCTGCCATTCTGCCCACTCTGCATGATTATGTGGGAACTATCCCCCATAACACTCAAGGTCAAATTGTCCCACCACCCTCTACTGTAGCCTGCCATGCATCTCTCACTTCAGCCACCCTTGGGTGTTTGGGACACCTGTGACTTGGTTCCATGTTCCGGGGGAAACTCTCAGTGTGTGTGGAATTCCTTTCCTTCCTAAGCCACATTGTCCGGCTATAGCTGCCAGGTGTTCACATGACCCCACCAGTGATCAACTGGCCAATAACAAATGCTACCCACTTGGCCACAGCCACGTGAGTCAGAGGTAAGTGCCAAGGGCATGGGAGAGCCACCAAAATCCTTTCCTGGTGTATTTCAACTAGCTGCTGAGAGCACATGGCCAGCCCTGTCCAACTCGCCAACTTATGTCCCAGACAGGTTTAGGAGACGGCACATGGAGGTCCAGTGCGGGCCTAGGGCTAGTCTCCAAAGGTCTCCAGGCCCCTACTGGCCCAGCTTGCTCTTCTTCCCTTGCCAAACTCAACAAGCTAAAACATGCCTGCTGCATGCATACAGACTCAAACAAGAGTATGATGAGCAGGTATGCAGCCACATGGACCTCACATTACTAGTACTTTGGAGCTTCTTGGAAGGAAGGAAGGCTGGGTGGGTATGCATCCAGGAGCTGGACAACCCCTCTGGCCTTCATTTTTCTACCTGAGTAGAGAAGGCTCAGGTGCCTTGAGGCACCATGGGACCATACTGCTCTGTGGGGGACAGGGGCATTGGGAGGGTAAGCCCAATGGCTACAGCTCCCCACTCCCACCATCCCTAAATGTCTTCTGTCACAGCCCCAAGCAGGGGAAAACATGAAGCTAGTCTGCAGCTTCACCCAGGAGCGGCCACCTTCTGCTGTGTGATCACGATCTCGGTTCTCACTTAATTTAGGATAAATTCTACGCAGCAGGGTTTTTAAAAAATTGTTTACTGATGTAACCCAAAAGCCTAAAAAATATAATGATTCCCAAACAAGTGCTCAGTAACTAGATTTTTAATAAATGATTTAATGCTTAATTATTTGGTTTGCAGGATGAATACTTCAAAAATATTACAATTGGAAACAATATTAAGGTTTCAAATTTAGAACTCTTCTTTACCTAAATGTGCTAATTTGGCAAATTACAGGTTTGAGTAAGTTGAGATTGTCTATACATGGCTTTTTTTTTTTGTAAAAAAAAGGGATCAGCTATAAAACAAACTGTAAAGGGCAATGGATGTATTGGCATTGTTCGCATTGGTGCTTGCGTGTGGCACAAAATAATGAAGTCGTCACACAAATAATAATTACAGAAATGCAAATCAAAACAAGGACAGCTCATTTCTCAATTACTAGGCAGGCAGAGTGCAGCCAGTCGTGGCCACTCCCATCAGGAGGCGAAAAAGAGGCCCCTTACTGTCAGTGAGAAAGCAGGTTGGCAAGAATCTTGGCAAACAATTTGTCAGTACAGAAAATTAAACTGTGGGAGCCCTGCAGCAGTCAGTGTGGCAACAAAACCTCAGAACAACTGAACATACCCCAGGAAAGGCACAGCTACCAGGAATGGCAGCGCTGCAAGGACACGGACGTCGCCGGCTGAGAAAGATGTTCATGGTTATTGTGAGGTGAAAAAGAGCAAGCTGCGAGCCTGTGTAGGCCGTATGATGCTATTGTTTGCAGGGAAAGTATATGTGAGTTCACAGGTACCTGTTTGAGTGTGTGCCCATGCATGTGTGCATGAGTGTGCATATGAGTGTATGGAAATATGCACGTGTGAGTTTGTGTGTGTGTGAGTTTGTGTGTGTGTGTGTGTGTGTGTGTGTGCACGCGCACACGTGTCTGCTTTTATAAGAACAGGGACCAGTCAGGAACTATCCGATAACAATCACAATTAATGGTGCTAAGCATGACCTTGCGCTAGGCACTTAGCATATATTCATGCATTTAATCCTCATAAAAAACACCTTTCCTTAGAGTAAGAAGGTGTGGTGAGATTTCTCCTCCTCCTGAGGTGATATCAGTGGGCTTGATGGAGAAACAGCAGGTAACGACAGGAGTTATGCAATCGGGTGTACATTTCACATGAATTACAACACACCTGGAGACACTGATGAAATCCTGGGTGCCTACAGCTGTCAAACACAGTTTTGAAAAATGAAAGGATTACACCCAGCCTACACCCTGATTTTACAACGTATAATTAATTAAGGAAAGAAAGAGATATGTGTCTGGTTTCGTGACTTCAACTTTCCACCTGAAATATAAAGTTCTAAGATACCATTTGTCCTCTCCTCACAGTGCCTTTTCTTCTCTCTCTTCTCACTCTCTCTAACTTTCAGGATTTTTTATTTCTATTTTCGGTAGGGCTACCCAAATGAGGATGCAAATATATTCTGCATAATCGATCAAATATACTATGAATGTTCAAGTGCTACTATGGGTGTCACAGTCACAAACGTAAGCACAATGAACACAGACAGCTGCTCTGTTTTGCTCCCAAGCCAGGCACTAGTGTCAGAAGTTAAACCGGGAACAACTTCATGTCCACCCTTCCAGGTGCAAACTCTACATTCACTTAATTAATTAGAGAAGTCTAAGCTGTTCACCTCATGTGCTGAATCAATGTCAACTGCTTTTCCAGGAAACCTTGCTTCTTTGCTGGTGTAAGACAGGACTCACGGGCTCAGGGAGGCTCATGCTATGCCCCCACAACCCTTCCCACTCTCTGGGTGCCAGCACTTTTTTGTCAACAGTTAGAATACTCATTGGTTTTAATTCTCATTGATTGAATACTCATTGATTGAAATACAAATACACCAAATACACGTTCATTCACTAAATCAATGGCTGATCTATGGCTGCACCATGACAATAATTTGGGTCCCACCCCCAGAGACCTTGGTTTAATTAAGCAGCCTGGGTGGGCTCAGGCAGGGGGAGTTTTAAAACCCTTCCCCAGGAGACTTTGATATGCAATCAGGGTTGAGAGCTTCCTCTTGAGAAACTCCTAGAGCAAACCCCTGTGCCAGGAAGCTGGCCTCCACACAGCCAGTTCCTCTGCCTGAGCCCTGGCACCTGCTTCCTTCAGGCAGCCATCTGGCCTGCCTGGCTTGGGGTAGTAGCCCAATGACTCCCTCCCACCCATAGCACTTGGTTTTAGGGTGAACAGTTTCTTGTGTTAACAGCAGCCACCTTGGGCCCTCGGAGGAGCTGCCTGTATTCCAGGCAGTGCTGAGGAAGGGCGTGATAGGTGACACATCTTCAGGGAATAAAAAGGACAAACTATCCTGCCCAGAAAATGAGGCCTCTGAACCTTTAAGAACTAGGATGCCCACAGGTCTGCAGTCCTATGATATCAACTGCACTCCAGCTGCCCTGGGACCATTGAATTCTCTGGATGGCACCCCTATGTCCAGATGGACCAGAGACACAGTGTGAGTTGTATTCCTGCAGCTGCACAATGAGGTAATCCTGCCTCGACCTCAAGGCGCATGACTGAGCAAAGTCACACATGCACACCTGTGGGATGGGGTGGGGTGGGACAAGAGGCAGGTGTCTTCCTAGAATTGTAGTCCATACAGACTGAACCACTTCAGGGGAATCAGGGCCTTAAACAATTTGGGGAGTTTGCAGAACTTAAGGGCAGCATTTGTCTTTCTTCAGGGTGCGGGGTGTGGGCTACAGGTCACTGTTTCTAAATTTCAAGAGACAGAGAGGTGCCCCAGATGTCTGGCCATGCTCTACCAGCACACACTGCACACCATGGCTTGGCATTCTTTAGCACCCCATATGCAAACTCCCTAGGACAGGGTGGACAGAAGGGACCACCACAAGTATTAGCTGAGGACCAAAGGGGGTCACAGCAATGCAGACAGCCACTGTATAGGGAATATTGACTGAGTGTGGCATGTGTTATGCTCTGTCCAGACAAGACCTCACTGAATCCCTGCCTTGGCGCATGAGGTTTAGAGTCTACTTTTCTTCTCCTTCGAAATGAGACAGGCCTGGCTGTCACCTTGACCACAGACTGTGGTAAAAATGACCATCTGAGACTTGTGCCTAGTCTTTAAAAGGGTCTGTGTATCTACTTTCTCTCAAGTACAGTCCAACCCCAATGCTGCCCGGAAGTCCCAGCTGGACATGCAATCGATCAGAGGTTTGAGGAGAGGCCCTGGAGACAAGAGGCCATGCTGGACATTCTGGCCTGTCAGCTCTTGGCTGAACGCAGCCACTGGAGTGACCCCAGCTGGTGACCTATCCAAATTTTGATCCACAGAACTACAAGAAAAGTTGTGTTGTTATAAGCACCAAATTTGGGGATGATTTGTTGTTACACAGCAATAACTGAACCACCACCCAGGCTCTTCTGTACTACCAAGGTCCACTGACCCCGAGTGCCCAAAGAAACAGACATGCACATTCCTTGAAGAGGCTTGCAAGGTGGCAGCATTCCCAGCGATGTTCCTGAAAGCCTCTCAGGTGGGCAAGACACAACAGCCCAGGGATGACCTTCAAAGGGCCTGGCTACCTCACTTTCAACATTAAAGTATAGAAAACAAACTTTGACTCTTACTAGGACTGGCTGACTCAAACAAACAAACAAACAAATAAACAAACAAAAACGCCAAACTCCTTAAACTCTGGGATGGAAAGAGAAAAATCCCAAATGTCTTTATTTTAGATAAGTCATTTTTTAAATCCCACAACAAAAATCAAGCCCAAAAAAGAGATTCATAAAACTATTTAAAATATTGAATTATTTGCTCTCATAAATGTATACAATAACATAAGTTCCATGACGTCAGCCTGTGCCAACACCAAGGACCCTTTCTGAGATCTCGAAATCGCACGAACCCAAGCTCACTTTCTATTTTCCAGGATCCTAGACACACTCAAAGCTGCTTTCCCATCACACTCACCCCTAACGGACTGCAGGGTTAGGCACTGACTCTGTCATTAACCTTCTCCTAAGGATGGAGAACTGGACTCAGGAAAGGGGTCACATCATAGGTGGGCCTAGGTCTGGCTTCTCCGCTGCCAGACAGGGCCACTTGCTCAGTAAGCCAGGAGGAATGGGTTCCCTGTCTCTGTGCCTCAAGTCTGCCCCTGGCCCAGCACATTTGTTTATATTTTTTAATGCCTATGAAGTGTGTCTCCCCCCAAAAAGTCATTTCTTCTCTTTAGAAGTAGGGCTTTCTATTAGTAAGAGTTTAAAATGAATTTATTAGCAGTCTTACAACCCTGCCTCAGACAAATCAAACTTTAAGGAATAGTTTTATTGATGAAGGGAAAAATGAGAAAACACAGTTTCTGGCAGAGAAGGTGACGGGGAAGGGGGTCAGTGTCAGTGTCCATCCATGTTGTGACAAATGGCAGGATATCACATCTTCTTTATCCAATCATCTCTCAATGGACACATAGGCTGCTTCCATATCATGGCTATTATAAACACTGCCTATATCTTTTCAAATTAGTGTTTCATTTTCTTCTGACAAGTATTCAGAAGTGCAATAATTGGATCATATGGTAGTTCTAGACTTAATTTTTTGAGGAATCTCCATACTGTTTTTCACAATGGCTGCATTAATTTACATTCCCACCAATAATATTCAAGGGTTCCCTTTCTCCACAATCTCTCCAACACTTGTTTCTTGTCTTTTTGTTGATAGCCATTCTAACAGGTGTTAGGTAATATCTCATTATGGTTTTGATTTGCATTTTCCTAGTAATTAGTAATGTCGAACATCTTTTCAAGTGCTTGTTGGCCATTTGTATGCCTTCTTTGGAAAACTATTCATTCAGATCCTCTTCCCATTTTTGGTGGGGTGGTTGTGTGTTTTGTTGTTGAGATGTTTGAGTTCTTTGTATATTTTAGATATTAACTAGTTATTGTATGTAAGATTTGCAAAGACCTTTTCCTATTTTGGTTGGGTGACTTCTCATTTTGTAGATGGTTTCCTTTGGAGTGCAAAAGCTTTTTAGTTTGATATAATTCTATTTGTTTATTTTTGCTTTTGTTTCTCTTGCTATTGAAGTTGAATCCACAAAAACATCGATAAGATCAACGTCAAAGAGCTTACTATTTATGTTTTCTTCTATGTATTTTAAGATTTCAGGTCCTACGTTCAAGTCTATAATTCATTTGAGTTAATTTTTGTGTATGATGTAAGTTAGTAGTCTAGTTTCATTCTTTTGCATGTGACTGTCTAGTTTTCCCAACACTCTTTATTGAAGAGACTGTCCTTTCTTCTAAATTCTTGGCTCCTTCACCATAAATTAGTTGTTCATACATATGCAGGTTTATTTCTGGGCTCTCGATTCTGTCCCATTGATTTGTGTGTCTGTTTCTCCACCAATACCATACTGTTTTGATTACCATAGCTTTGTAGAATAGTTTGGAATAAGGAGTGTGATAACTTCGGCTTTGGTTGTTTTTTTTATTCTCAGGATTGCTTTGGCTATTTTGAGTGTTTTAGGGTTCCATACAAATTTTGGGATTTTTTCATTCTATTTATGTCAAAAATGTTGTTGGGATTTTGATAGAGATTGTACTGCATCTGTAGATTGATTTAGGTAATATGGACATTTTAACAATGGTAATTCTTCCAATCCATAAGCATGAAATATCTTTCCATTTCCTTGTGTCTCCTTCAATTTTCTTTAACAATGTCTTATAGTTTTCAGTGTATAGGTTTTTCACCTCCTTAATCAAATTTATTCGTGGGTATTAGATTCTTATTTTTGCAATTGTAAATGGGATTGTGTTCTTAATTTTTTTATTGTTAGTGTATAGAAATGCAACAGATTTTTGTATGTTGACTTTGTACCCTGCAACTTTACTGTATCTGTTTATTATTTCTAAGTTTTTTTTTTTTTGGTGGAGTATTTAGGGTTCCTTGCATATAAAATCATGTCATCCTCAAACAGTGACAGCTTTACTTCTTCTTTTTCAATTTAGATGCCTTTATTTCTTTTTTTACCTGATTTCTCTAGCTAGAACTTCCAATAACATGTTGAATAAAAGTGGCAAGAGTGGGCATCCTTGTCTTGTTCCTGATCTAAGAGGAAAAGTTTTCAATATTTCATCATTGAATATAACACTAGCTGTGGGTTTGCCATATATGGTGTTTATTATATTGAAGTGCTTTCCTTCAATGCCCATTTTATTGAAAGTTTTTATCATAAATGAATGTTGAATCTTGTCAAATGATTTTTCTGCACGTATTGAGATAATCATATGACTTTATTTAAAATATTTTTTATTTTTCAATTATAATTGGCATACAATATTATATTAGTTTTAGGTGTACAACATAGTGATTAGACATCTATAAAATTCATGAAGTGCTCACCCCAATAAAACTAGTACGCGTCTGACACCATACGTAATTATTACAATATTATTGACTAGATTCCTTATACTTTACATCCCCATGATTATTTTGTAACTACCTATTCATACTTCTTAAGCCCTTCCCCCCCTTTTTTTAATTAAGTTTATTGGGGTAACATTGGTTAATACGATTATATAATTTTCAGGTGTACATTATAATTAAACATCTATATATTCTATTGTGTGTTTACCACCCAAAGTCCAGGTTCCTTCAGCTTCCATATATTTGATCCCTTTTACCCACTTCACCCTCCCCCTACTCCCCTATATTTGACCCGTTTAACCAACTACCTACCCCTTTTCCCCAACTCCCTACCCTCTTGTAACTACTAGTCTATAATCCATGTCCATGAGTCTCTCAAACTGATGGATTTTAAAGACAAACAGAGCCACTGCCTTTTGACTATAGAACTCAGGCAATTTTTTTTTTCATTTTTTTCAACTTTATTTGCTTATTATAAATAGAAGAAAAATAAGACCTGCCTTTC
>NW_006437784.1:592949-625710 GCF_000325575.1 Pteropus alecto
CCGATTTGCAGTCCCACCAGCAGTATATGATGATTCCTTTTCCCCTACAATCTCTCTAACACTTGTTATGACTTGCCTTATTGATTATAGCCATTCTTAGAGGTATGAGGTAGTATCCCATTGAGGTTTTTATTTGCATTTCTCTAATAGCTAGTGATGCTGAGCATTTTTTCATATGTTTGTTGGCCATTTGTATATCCTCTGGGGAGAAATGTCTGTTCAGGTCCTCTGCCCATTTTTCAATTGGATCATTTGGATTTTTGTTGTTATTGAGAAGTATCAGTTCTTTGTATATTTTGGATATTAGGCCCTTATCAGAGGCCTTGCTTGCAAATACATTTTCCCATTGAGATGGTTGTCTCTTTACCTTGGTGATGGTTTCTTTTGCTGAGCAGAAGCTTTTTATTTTGACGTAGTCTCATTCATTTATTTTTGCTTTTATTTCCCTTGCCTTTGAAGTCAAATTCATAAAATCCTCTTTAAGTCCAAAGTCCTTGAATTTAGTCCTTATGTTTTCTTCTATGAATTTTATCGTTGCAGGTCTTATATTCAGGTCCTTAATCCATTTTGAGTTAATTTTGGTGTGTGGTGATAGACAACAGTCTAGTTTCATTCTTTTGCAGGTGGCCTTCCAGTTTTCCCAGCACCATTTATTGAAGAGGCTTTCCTTTCTCCACTGTATGTTTTTGGCTTTTATTGTTGAAAATTATTTTCTGTATAAATATGGGTTTACTTCTGGACCGTGTGTCTATTTTGGTGCCAATATCATGCTGTTTCGATTACCATCACTTTGTAATATAATTTGAAGTCAGGCAGAGTGATGCCTCCAGCCTTGTTCTTTTTTCTCAGGATAAGTCCTTCTCCTTTTTACCCACTCCTCCAACCCCGCTCCCATCTGGCAACCCTCAAAATGTCCTCTGTATCTATGAGTTTGTTTCTGTTTTGTTTATTTTGTTGTTTAGATTCCACATGTAAGTGAAATCACATGTCATTTGTCTTTCTCTGTCTGACTTACTCCACTCAACACAATACCCTCTAGGTTCATCCATATTGTTGCGACTGGCAAGATTTCGTTTATTTATTTATTTGTTTGTTTGTTTATTTTTTTACTTACTTACTTACTTACTTATTTACTTACTTACTTACTTACTTACTTACTTACTTACTTACTTACTTACTTACTTACTTACTTACTTACTTACTTACTTACTTACTTACTTACTTACTTACTTACTTACTTACTTACTTACTTACTTACTTACTTACTTACTTACTTACTTACTTACTTACTTACTTACTTACTTACTTACTTACTTACTTACTTACTTACTTACTTACTTACTTACTTACTTACTTACTTACTTACTTACTTACTTACTTACTTACTTACTTACTTACTTACTTACTTACTTACTTACTTACTTACTTACTTACTTACTTACTTACTTACTTACTTACTTACTTACTTACTTACTTACTTACTTACTTACTTACTTACTTACTTACTTACTTACTTACTTACTTACTTACTTACTTACTTACTTACTTACTTACTTACTTACTTACTTACTTACTTACTTACTTACTTACTTACTTACTTACTTACTTACTTACTTACTTACTTACTTACTTACTTACTTACTTACTTACTTACTTACTTACTTACTTACTTACTTACTTACTTACTTACTTACTTACTTACTTACTTACTTACTTACTTACTTACTTACTTACTTACTTACTTACTTACTTACTTACTTACTTACTTACTTACTTACTTACTTACTTACTTACTTACTTACTTACTTACTTACTTACTTACTTACTTACTTACTTACTTACTTACTTACTTACTTACTTACTTACTTACTTACTTACTTACTTACTTACTTACTTACTTACTTACTTACTTACTTACTTACTTACTTACTTACTTACTTACTTACTTACTTACTTACTTACTTACTTACTTACTTACTTACTTATTTATATGGCTGAGTAATATCCCATTGTATATATGTACCACTTCTTCCTTATTCATTCACCCATTGAAGGACACCCAGGTTACCTCCATATTTTGGCTATTGTAAATAATGCTGCAAAGAACATATGGATGCACATGTATGTCCCTTCGAAGTAGCATTTTGGGTTTCTTCAGATAAATACCCGGAAATGGGATTACTGGGTCCTTCTTTGTCTCTTGTTATAGCCTTCATTTTAAAGTCTATTTTGTCTGGTATAAGTATTACTACCCTAGATTTTTTTTTATTACCATTTTCATGAACTATCTTTTTTCATACCTTTACTTTCAGTCTGTGTGTTTCTTTTGATCTGAAGTGAGCATCTTGGAGGCAGGATGTGCAAGAATTTTGTTTTCTTAACCACTCAGCTATCCTATCTTTTGATTGGAGCATTTAATTCTTTTTCCTTTGAAGTACTTGTTGATAGATATGTAGTTATTGCCATTTTATTATTCATATTTTTGATACATATTTTTTCTTCTTTTTAAAGAAATCCCTCCAACATTTCCTGTAATTAACTGGTTTGGTGATGATGAACTCCTTTAACCTTTTCTTGTCTTGGAAGCTCTTTGTCTGTCTTTTGATTCTAAATGATAACTTTGCTGGGTAGAGTAATCTTGGTTGTAGATTCTTGCTTTTCATCACTTTAAATATTTTGTGCCACGCCTTTCTGGCCTGCAAAGTTTCTATTGAGAAATCTGCTGAGTTTTATGGGAACTCCCTTGTAGGCAACTAATTGCTTTTCTCTTGCTGCTATTAATTATGATGTGTGTCTTGGTGTGGGCCTCTTTGGGTTCATCTTGTTTGAGACTTCTGAACTTCCTAGGGTTGTATGTCTATTTCCATCACCACATTGGGGAAATTTTCAGTCATTATTTCTTCAAATAGATTTTTAATTTATTGCTTTCTGTAGTCTCCTTCTGGTACCCCTATGATGCAAATGTTGTTATGTTTTGATGCTGTCCCAGAGACCCCGCAAATGATCCTCATTTTGGGAAGGATTCTTTTTTGTTGTTGTTGTTCTAATTGAATGTCCTCCACTACCCCATCCTCTAAATCGCTGATTTGATCCTCTGCTTCTTCCAATCTGTTGATTCCCTCTAATGTGCTCTTCATCTCAGAAATTGTATTCTTCATTTCTGAATGTTTTCAATCTCTATTTTTATGTTTTCTATCACTTTGTTAAAGTTCTCACTGAGTTCATCTACTCTTCCTCTAAGTTCATTAAGCATCCTTATAACCAGTGCTTTGAATTCTGCATCTGGTAGATTGTTTCTATTTTCTTTAGTTCTTTTTCTGGAGCTTTGTTCTGTTCTTTCATTTGGGCCATGCTTCCTTGTCTCCCCATTTTGGCTGCCCCTCTATGTTTGTTTCTATGTATTAGGTAGGGTTCCTAAGTCTCCTGGTCTTAACAGAGTGGCCTTATGTAGTAGGTGTTCTGTGGGGCCCAGTGGCACAGTCTTCCCTGGTCACATGAGCAAGGTGCTCAAGGTATGTCCCTTGTATGGGTTGTGTGTGCCCTCCTATTGTAGTTGAGGCTTGGTTGATGTTTGCATGGCGATGGAAGAAATTGACCCTTGGGCTGATAGGTTGTGAGGACTGGCTGGTGAGGGGTTGACCCTATGCAGTAGGATTCACTTTAGCAGGGCTCTGGTGCCTGTCCAGTCTGCCCTTCAGGTGTGTATTCTTCTGATGCAGCTCTGGGTAATGCTCCAGCTCTGGCACCAGTCGAAGCGACCCACTGGGTATGCTGACCCCAAGGCATTCTGGGAGGGGTCCAGCTGCAGGCCACGTTCAGCCACAGCCTGTGCACTTCCAGGGCCACCTGGTAAGAGTCATCAAGCAATTAGCAGATGGCTGTCACCTGGTTAGGCTTATAGGTGCCAGAAGAGGCCAATCCAGGAATTGAGGCTGGCAGCCACTAGTGCCGGGCTTGGCGCTGCTCAGCAAGAGGTACAGGGCACACTGAAGCCAGATGCTGCTTCTTTGGGTTTTGTGAGCCTTTGAGAGATTTTATGAAAGTTCGCAGCAGGAGCCAAGACAGCCCGTTTGTATGGAATAAATCACTGGAAGTGACTTAGGTGGGTCCACAAGTTGGGAGAGGTGGAGTTTCAGGGAATATTCTGAGCGGAGCGTCCTGTGCTATCCAGCTCGATGGCAACTCAGATACGGTAGTGCCTGTGTCCCCAGGCTCAACAAAGGAACAATAGATACTGCCAGCACCTCTATCCAGGAGAAAGCCACTTCTCCAGCATTCGCCCCGAAGCCCAAAAGCTCAGTATCTCCTTATATGTCCCTGGCACTCCTTGTGCAGCTGCCTCAGTGCTGGGGCTCAGAGTAAGTGAGTCCATCACCAACTAAGTCCAGGCCATTTAAGAGGAACATCTGCGACTCCCACAGCCCACCATCTCACTAAACCACATTCTCTGCTGATTTTCACAACCAGAGGTTATGGGGACTTATCTTCTGGCACTGGAATCCTGGGCTGGGGAGACCAGTGTAGATCTGGGAAGCCTTGCTCCTTCAGGCAGTGGGAAGGGGTCTCTGCAGCCAAGAAAACCCTCCTGATTCTCACCCACCAAACACATTAGTGGGACTGACCCATTTCATATTTCCGCCCCTCCTACCAGTTAAGAGATGACCTCTTATGTTTGTTACCAGTTGTAGGACTTCTGTTCAGCCAGACCTCAGGGGACTCCCAGTGACAACTGCTCTGTAGTTTCATTTAATTTTGGTGTGGTCATGAGATGAGGCGTGCACAGCATTTACCTTCTATGCCATCTTGACCGGTGATCCTTATATGACTTTCATTCTTCATTTTGTTAATATGGTTGTTACATTGATTGATTTGCAATTGCTGAGTTTTCCTTACACCCTTGGAATAAATCCCAGTTGATTGTGGTGTATGATCCTTTTAATGTATTGCTGTATTTGATTTGTTAATATTTTGTTGAGAATTTTTGCATCAATGTGCATCAGAGATGTTGACCTGCATTTTAATTTTTTGTGTTGTCCTTGTCTAGCTTTGGTATGAGGGTAAGACTGGCCTCATAAAATGAATTAGGAAGCACTCCCTCTTTTTTAATTTTTTTGGAAAAGATTGAGAAGGATAGGTATTAAATCTTTGAATATTAGGTAGAATTCACCAGTGAAACCATCTAAAAAAAGTTCTGGACTTTTGTTTTGGGGGAGGTTTTTGAATACTGATTTAATCTCCTCACCAGTGATCAGTCTATTCAGATTTTCTCTTTCTTCATGATTTAGTCTTGGAAGGTTGTATGATTCTAAGAATATATCCATTTCCTCTAGGTTTCTTAATTTGTTGGCATATAGCTGTTTATAGTAGTCTCCTATGATCCTTTGTATTTCTGTGGTATTCATTGTAACAGTCCCTTTTTCATTTCTGGTTTAGTTATTTGAGCCTTTTCTCTTTTTCTTTGAGTGAGTCTACCTGAGGCTTGTCAATTTTGTTTATCTTCTCAAAGAACCAGCTCTTAGTTTCATGGATATTTTTTATATTCTTTTTAGTCTCTATTTCATTCATTTCAGCTCTGATTTTTATTATTTATTTTTTTTCTACTGACTTTGGGCTTCTAGTTCCTTTAGGTGTAAAGTTTTGTTGATTGTTTGAGATTTTTCTTATTTCTTGAGGTAGTCCTGTATCACTATAAACTTTCCACTTAATACTGTTTTTGCCGCATTCAATAGATTTTGGTATGTCATTTTCATTTGTCTTCATTTTTTAAATTTTCTCTTGATTTTCTTATGGACCCAATCAGTAGTTGTTCTTAACATGTTGTTTAATCTCCATAGTTTTGATTTTTCAAACTTTTCTTAGTGTAGTGAGTTCTAGTTTCATACCATTGTAGTTGGAAAAGATACTTAATATGATTTCAATCTTTTTAAATTTGTTGAGACTTGTTGTGTCCCACATATGGTCAATTCTCAAATGTTCCATATGCAATTGAGGAGAATGTATATTGTGTTGCTTTTAGATGGAATGTTCTGTATATACCTATTAGGTTCTTCTAATATAATATTTAAGATCACTGTTTATTGACTTTCCGTCTCAATGATCTATCTACTGATGTAAGCAGAGTGTTGAAATCTCCTACTATTATGTGTTGCTGTCAATGTCTCCCTTTAGACCTGTTAATAGTTGCTTTAAATATTCTGTTACTTTTATGTCACATGCATATATATTGATAGATGTTTTATCTTCTTCATATATATTGATACATGTTATTGGATTGTCCCCTTTACCATTATATAATATCCATATTTATCTTTTGTTACTTTTGACTTGAAATCTGTTTTGTCTGCTATAAGGAGGGCTACACCCACTTTATTGTTTATCGTGGCTACTATTTGCTTGGAGTATCATCTTCCATCCCTTTATTTTGAGCCTGTGTTTGTCTTCAGAACAGAGATGAGTCTCCTGTAGACAGCATATATTTGGGTCTTGTTTTCCACTTTGTGTCTTTTGATTGGTGAGTTCATTCCATTTACATTTAGGGTAATTATTGACATATGAGGGTTTACTATTACTATCTTATCTTTTGTTTTTTGTTTGCTCCAAATTTCTAGTTTCTTTTCTCTTGTGTTTCTGTCTCACATTTTAGTTTGGTGGTTTCTATGATTTTTTTTTCAGTTTCCTCTTTTTTTATGCTTTGTGTCTCTTCTCTAGATTTTTGTTTTGTGGTTACCATGTGGTTTGTATAAAACATCATAAATAAAAAATCCTTTTTTTGCTAATAGTGTCTTATCTTTATTTGTCTATACTAGTTTCATCTTCTTCTTCCATTCTTTTTATGTTTTTGTTGTCACAAATTGTCCCCGTTTTATGTTGTAAATTCATTACCAAGTTGAAGTAGCTATAGTTATTTTTAATGTTTTGTCTTTTAACCCTTATGCTAAACTTTGGTGATTATACCTTATTCTGAAACAGCTTCGCAATTCTCTGATTCTGCCTATTAATCACATTACCTGAAGTTTTGTATACATTTGTTTTTTGTTTCAGGGAGAAGAGCTCCTTTCCACACTTCTTATAAGGTCAGTCCAGTATTGGTAAACGCCTTCAGCTTTTGTTTGTCAAGGAATGTCTTTATTTCTCTTTTATAACTGAAGGATATCTTTGTAGGATAGAGTATTCTTGGCTGGTAGTTTTATCTTTTGATATTTTTAATATGTCATTCTACTCTCTTCTGGCTTACAGAGTTTCTTCTGAGGAATCTGCTACTTGCCTAATGGGGATATCTTTGTAGATTACTGTCTTTTTTTTTTTTTCCTTGCTGCCTTTAAAATTCTTTAAAGGCTCTGACTTTTGACAGTTTTTATACATCTTGGAGAAGATATTTTTGCATTGAGATAATTAGATGTTCTATTAGCTTAATAAATTTGTATTTCCAGTTCTTTCCCCAGGTTTGGGAGGTTCTCAGTTATTAGTTCTTTAAATAAACTCTCTGCTCTCTAAAGGACCCTTCTACCACAGAAAAGTCATGTCTGGGCTAAATCCCTCGTGGCTCCTCTGTCTTTCTCCCCTCGGCCTGGGAAGGGAGTGGAAGTAGTGAGAGTAGCCCAGAAACCCACTGAGGGCTGGGTAGCTCCCAGGAGGGGAGGTCTGATATTACCCTGAAATAGATGCACAATTAGAATTCCTAAACCTAGGTAGCAGTCTGATTGGGTGTAGAGAAGGGATTTCTAAGAATGCAACTGTATTCATCTTCTAGTGCAACACTCTGAGGGGCTTATAATAAAAAAAAGTCTCTACAGCACTCTTGTGGTTGTGGTGGTGGGGAAGAAATCATAGACATCTTACCAGCAGTAGTTAATGTCTCCAAGACTTTATATTTACAGCCTCAAAGATGATACGAGAGGAAAAAAAATGTTCCTAGAAATTTTAGACTCAGTTAAGTCACCACTCCAGTCAAAGGCAATAGGCACATATTTCAAATGTGCCCAGATTCAAGAACTGTAGAAACTTTTAGGAAAACAAAAATAAAATAAAACTACCTAATCAATCAAAACATAGAAATGGAAAAGTCGTGCTATGAAAATAAATGATGAGATTGTATTAATGTAAATTCAGAACTAAAGCTGAGAATTATAGGAATTAGAATTACAGAAATGAAAGTGAATCTTTAAAACTGAAATGAAAACCAGTACGAAGTTACTGAAGCTTTCTGGTTTTTCAGGCTCTTCTTGACTCATTACAATAAAGTACATGTATCTTGTGGTGAGCAGAATACTGGCCCTCCCCCTGAAGATGTCTATGTCTTAACCCCTGGAATCTGTAAACATGTTATACTACGTGACAAAGGAGAATTAGGGTAGCAAGTGAAATTAAGGAACTTAAGATGAAATTAATGTTGCTAATGAGCTAACCTTAAAATAGGGTTATTATCCTGAATGCCTGAGTATGTTCGTCGTGGTCATAGGGCCTAACTGTAGGTGAGGACAGGAGAGATAAAAAGAACGTGAGAAGAACTCAACCTGTTCTCATAACTTACAAATGGAGGTGAGGATATGAGCCAGGGACTCAGGTGGCCTCCAGCATCTAGAAGGGCAATGAAAAGATTCTCCCTTGGAGCCTCAGGAAGAATCAAGCCCTACAAACACATAAGAGATCCATGTCAGCCTTCTGAACTACAGAACTGTAAGATAATAGACGTGTGCTGTTTAAAGCCACCAAGTTTGTGGCAATTTCTTACAGCAGTAATAGAAAACTCATATAATTATAGAAAAATTAGGAAAGGTATGTGTATTATACATATATTACATGAAAATAGATTATATCATGCCTACTGAGTTGTAACTGGCTTTTCTGATATCGCACAGAGTAAACATTTTCCCATGACAATCACACACACTTCTACCACGCGATTTCCAGTTGCTGCATCACATGTACGTACTTTGATGCATTGTTTGTTTTAGAGATTAACATTCTGTGTGCTCGTGAATATCCTTGATTACTTTCTCAGGATGAATTATTAGAATTTAAATTGCCTTGTCAAAGGACAGAAGTGTCTTTTTCTAATGTGTGGATTTTGATATCTAACACCATTGCTACGACCCCTCCCATGGCCCTGGACCTTCCCCAACACAGGGTCATGAGCCTGTCTTCAAGACATTCTAGGGGACTCCGCAAAATGGTTTCTTCTGAGAGGTCCTCTTCCTGTGCCTCCTGTCTTCACTGCCAGACACTTTCTTCTGGGAATCACATCGCCAGGGACACAGCAGGATTAGCTGGGATGCAGAACTCTCTGGACACAGGCCCAAGAACAAGCCCGCCAAGACAGCCATTCTTCCGAGGGTTCAAAGACCATCAAGGCTTCGTTGGTCTGTTCCATTTAGTTCTTGAAGCACTGGCCTTTCTAAAACTCCATTTCTTTTAGAGACAATATATTTGGCACCTTGACTCGTTGATGGTATTTTCTCAAAGTATTTTAAATCTTTTTAAAACTCTTATTCTTTGATGTACTCTCAGTCAGAAGAAAGGGCTGTAAGAATTGTCACGAAGGTTCGGAGACACGTGCAGGAGTTCACCATGGTCTTTCTTAGTTCACTCACTAAGCTGGGAGAGCACAGAGCACTCTTCAGTTTCCTCAGGAACCTAGAAACTTGGAATGGCAAGATCTAGTGACCTCTCCTTCTTAGAAAGTCTGTACACAAGGTGGAATTGGGAACAGATGTGCAAGCTTCCATCCCAGCTCAGCCTTTGAAAAAAGTCCTAGTGGTGAACCTAACCTCCTGCCCTGGTACACACACATTAAATTAATTCACTGACTAATGAGAACTTCTGATGGTTGAACAGTTTCCCGGAGTCTCCAACCTCTGTCTGTTGTCTAGGCCACTTTGATGGCTTCCTAGAGTCAGGCTAGTGGTCATTAGAGGCCCAGGCACACTGACTTAGCCCAGCCTTGCTCTTCTTCATGGCTTTAGCCCCTAGGCATCTTCCTCATCTTCCTTATTGTCCTCAGATATGCCACAATCCCTATCCCAGGATGTCACTCTTCTCCTTGTCACATTTTGTGCGTGTGTATGTGTGATGTATATGGTGTGGTGTCTGTATGTGCATGTGTTGTGTGTGCAGGGTGTGGGGCATGTGTACATGCATGGTGTGTGATATGTGGTTTATGTATGATGTAATGTATGTGTATAGAGTGAGGGTGGTATATGGTATATGTGTGTGGTGTGTGTTTTGTTTATGTTGTGTGTGTGTGATGTGGTGTGTGTATGATGTGGTATGTTTGTGGTATGTGAAGGTATGTGATATATGTATTTTTGTTGTGTTTGTGTGGTGTATGTGATATATATAGTCTGTATGCATGTGTGTGGTGTGTATATGATGTGATGTGAGTGTTGCATGCGTGTGTGTGAGATGGGATGTGTTTGTGTGAGTATGAGTGGTATGTGTGTTTGTGTGAGTATGGGTGGTATGTGTGTGGTGTGTGATATGTATGTAATGTGCGTGATGTTTTTTGTGTGCATGTGTGGTGTGTGGTGCGAAGGATATGTGTGTATGTGTTATATGTGACGTGTGTGTGAGATACATATATATGAAGTGAGGTGTGTGTATATGTGGTGTGTGTGTGTATATAAGGTGTCTGTATGTAAGGTTTGTGGTATCTGAGGTATGTGTGTGTGATGTATGTATTGAAGTGTGAGTGTGGTATGTGTAGTGTATGTGTGTGTGGTTTGTGATGTGTGCATATGTGTGAGATATGTGGTGTGTGTGGTATGTGAGGTGTGCATACATGTGTGTGTGTGTGAGGTGTGAGGGTGATATGTGTAGTGTTTGTGGTATGTGAGATGTGTGTGATATGTGAGGTGTGTGTATGTAAGTGTGGTGTGAGCATGTGTATGGGTGGTATGTATGAGGTGTGAGGTGTGACTGTATGTGTAACGCATGTATATGTGAGGTATGAAATGTATATGTGTTGTATGTGAAGCGTATGTGTATATTTAGATGTGATGTGTGTGTGAAGTGTGTGGTGTGTGTGTACATGTGCATACCTGCGTGTGAGAGGGTGTGAAGTGGGAACTGGGTGCTGTTTCCATTGTTCTGAGAAAGCATGTGGTTAGGCTGAAGTCCAGAGAAGACTGAACAGAGGAAGTTTCTAAGCAGCAGACTGCAAATCCCACTGGCGAGCCCTATGGATGTGGGGCAAGCAGTGTAAAGAGCCATGAGGAGCTGGGGAGGCAGCTCGGCAAGCAGACTCTGGGACAGTGTTGGCAGGCTGGCCTGCGGGCACCTGCTCCCCTCTGCACCCTGGGCCAGGGCGTAGCCAGTGGGGTATGTTTGTGGTATGTGAAGGTATGTGGTATATGTATTGCAGACAAAGGTCAGAGCTCCATTCGAGCAGGCCAGACAGCACTAGGTACTTTGCAAAACACAGCACTCTTGCCACCACCTCTGCTACCCAGGTCACAGCAGGTATCAGACCTGACCCAGGCTGGACCTCATCCCACCCCATCTCCAAGCCCCCTATCTAGCTACATGGGATCTGGGCTGACTCCCAAGACCCTATGACCAGATCTGAGCCAACAGTGCTGTTGCTCCTGGGCTAAGCGCTGATCCAGATTCTCAGTCCAACTGCCCAGAGAGGCGACACAGTAAGCCCTAAGTAGGGGGCAGTCGCATCAGTTTGAGAGTCTCTAGAACAACAGATGGTAATTTGTTGACACTGAGAGATTTAAGGGGAGCAATTACAGTCCTACTGAAAAAGCTTTCTCTAAAATAGGAAAGCACACAGATTCCTCAACTCACAGAAATTGCTGACAGTTTTGTTTTCAACCCAGCAGGAGTAAAAAGAAGCTGACAACTTATTTTTGCAGGTTATGCTCATTCAAGTCTATTTTTAGATCTTTTTCCTAAGTAAGTGCACCAGAATAGCATTCGATTTGAAAATCACCATCTGTTCCAAGCAGTAAGCCCATCTCTCGGGCCTAGGGTGAGCTTGCCAGGCAGATCACGGCTGCCCCCACCGACAATAAAGGGCGTTTTCTGTGTCCACATTGGTGTGGGTGTTTTCTGTGTCCACAGTGCTCCAGCAACAGTCACTGTCAGCATTTTAAATGTCTGTCAAACAACTATTAATGTGCTTTATTTATAAATTGAGCACCACCAAAAAAATGCCCTTAACTTTTAAAAGAAACTTCAAATAACCCCTTGTATTTAAATAGATTTCTTATAAAAAGGCCATCCAACCTTATCTTCATTATTAGATGAATAGTAACCCGTGGGAAAGGACCAAAGCAGAGCCCAATAAAGGCCCGTCCCTTCAGTTTCCGGGTTATGATAGCACCCCTTCCCTCCACAGCAGAGAGGGCGCCTCGGTAATGACTCACGCTCTTCTATGGAAATGCAGTTGGGGCGTGAAATACATCGTGACAGTGGGAATCTGACATGAGTAACAGGCTGCCAAGCACCTCCTAGACCTGGTATCTGCATATGGCCCCTGGGAGGGCCAGGTGACAGCAGGCGGACGCTGTCTGGCGTCCGTAGGCCTGACCCATCCCACAGGCTTGGCTCAGGTTATTTTTAGCCACCACTAAACTTAGTTCACTCCACCCTGTTGAATAACCTAGATTTAAATGCCATTTTTCTCCTACAGGTCAAAAGAACTCTGCAAGGAAGACTAGATGTAGGTAGTCAGTGACAGGCATTGCAGGTGTTATAATCAAGATAATAAACCCATCCCAGTGAGCTCCTCTGCAGCAGGGAAGGACCTGGAGGGGTTCAGGGAATCAGTGGCCACCATGTGGTGGCCTTCACTGTTTCTCAGAACTGCCCATGTGCCCAGCCCTGGAGTGGTATTTGTCTACAAAGAGATCCTGTGACCTGAATGGGTCACAGCAAGGAAGCTCCCTTGTTCTTCATTATTTCTAGCCTCTCTGAATGTTTTCCAAAATAATTACCAAAATAAAATCTCACACACACACACACACACACACACACACCCACACACACACACACACACACACATAATAGAAAGCCCTTCCAGGGGAAACCAATACTAAAAAAAAAAAAATCTAAGTGAAGTTATGACACAGGGTTTTGTAACCCACTGTGGAGTTCATCTGAAACTTGAGCACAACAAGCCATCTCTTATCTGAGCCCTGTTCCAGGAAGCAGTTCTGCACTTTGTCCCCACCCTTTCCAGAGCCGCCCTACACGTAGGCAGCAGCCCGCAGCCTGGGGACCTGCTTCCTGTGCCTCTGCACAGCTTCAGGAGGGCCTCGAGGTCAGTGTTTCCCTACTCTGGCATTCAGTGAAGCGGAGAATGGGGAGTGAGCAAGGATGAGGACCTTCCCAAAGAGAGATCAGTTTGCGAACGCTTCCCCTGAGCATGAAGCTCAGATGAGAATGTGCCAGGTTTTCCTTTGAAAGGGAAAGGAAGTCTCATCAGAGTGTGGCTGTAGCCTGAATTTCACACAGGCACCAGTCACCTCTCCATCAACACGTGCTGCCTGCAACTGCTGTCATGTGAAGCAATTTAGTACAAAGAGAACAGGGTATTGTGAAGTCTGCTCTTTGGAGAAAAGGGGTCAAGGGCTTTGGGAGAGGTAGTTGGACTTCCCCTCCTTCCTTTCCTTTTCTCATTTTTCTCTCAAGAACCTGTGGCTGTATTTAAGTTAACTGGTCTTATATCACTTCAAAGTGTCTCATTAAACATACAGGTATAATGTTATGTAAATTGTTCAGAAGAAAGAAAACCAATAGTCCCCACCTTTAGAACTTTTATTTAGGAAACAGATACTATTTAGGAAAAGTCCACAGGCAAGTGGTGGACATACAAAGAGGAAATGCGTTTTTTCACTTTCTTTGTTTCTCTCTCTTTTTTTTTTTATTCTCATCATCCACTCACCTCCCCTTTGGCAACCATCAGCTTGTTCTCTATATCTATCTGTTCTTTTCACTTGTTTTGTTTTTTTTTTAGATTCCACATGTAAGTTAGATCATACAGTATTTGTCTTTCTCTGACTTATTTCACTTAGCATAAATTCCTCTAGGTTCATCATGTTGTCACAAATGGCAAGATTTCATTCTTTTTTATTGTTAAGTAACATTCCATGATATGTATGTATGTATCTATATCTACATATAGAAAGATGATAGATTAGATAGATGAGAGATAGATATAAATACAAACATATATACATACAAACCATAGACTCCTCTTTATTCATTCATCTATTGATGGATATCTGCATTGTTTCTATATCTTGGCTATTACTAGTAATGCTGTAATAGGAGTGCATATATCTCTTCAAATTAGTGTTTTTGTTTTCTTTGGAGAAGCACCCAGAAGTAGAATTGTTAGATCATATGGTAGTTCTATACTAATTTTTTGAGGAAGCTGCACACTATTTTCCACAGCGGCTGCACTAATTTATATTCCTACCAACAATGTATGAGGGCTCCCTTTTATCTACATCCTTACCAACACTTGTTGTTGATTGATTTATTGACAATAGCCATTCTAATAGGTGTGAGGTGATAACTCACTGTGGTTTTAATTTGCACTTCCCTGATGATTAGTGATGTTGAGCATCTTTTCATAAGTCTGTTTGCCATTTGTATGTCCAAGGAGGAGATGCTTTAAGGCAAAAGGGGGCATCCTGGGGAAAACATAGCTTGTTGAGTCAAGGTTAACCCTCGGTGGCTGCTGTGATTTTCAAGCCAGAACAGCAGTCCTCCCTTTTGTTGAAGAGGTTCACCTCCTTCAACCGTAGTAGCCACTTCCGTGCCACAGGGAAGACATGTGATCTAGCTAGGCCCAGCAGAGTTTTCTCCTGAAAGGTTTTGAGTTGTAGCTGTGAAGGAGAGCTCCCCTTCCTCCCTGGCAGTGAGGCAGGAAGCTAGAAGCTGCCAAAAGTGAAGCCAGTCTATAGGACCAGGCCCAGAGGATGAAACCCATGCCAGAGAACATGTGACAAGAAATAAAGTGTTTCCTACAGCCCTGGGACACTGGCTCCAGTGCTCCCTGAGGATGCTACTCCACTGTTCTCCCAGAGTTTGTGCTGAGAGTCATAAAACTCCCCATTGCCTAAGCTACTTTTGTTGATTTCCTGCCACTCACAACAAAGACTTGGTCCTAATACACCAAGAATTTCAGACTACACTTAACTGATAAGCTTTGAAAATCTTCAATAAAATAAAGAATTTTAGTTTACCTCTTTAGTCATGCGAAATCAGTAACAACCATCACAGTGACTCTCCATCATGCATGGGGATCTGAGACACATATCTCTATAGCTCAAAAATTGTTTAATACAAGCAACTGTCTATTATATACTTAGTTTACAAATGGAGAACTGTACAATAGATCTGACATTTTTCACAGCAAATTAGAATACATAAAGGGAAAATAAAAGTATGGTAGAAGAGTGTTCAATCTCATGAAACTCTCACTCCTAAAAAGAATCCTAAATAGTTTTCTCGATATCACTCAGTGGCTTTAAAACAGTTGTTAATCATTCACACATTGAAAAGCCAAAACACATTTGGTTATTTCTGAAGCACATTTTTGAGCGCATATCTGAGCTCTGTTTGATTCTTCCATATTTCTGTGATGACAGTTATGTCACAAAGTTAATCATTCCCAGGATCCTTGCATGAAAACCTTGTTGTGCAAACAGCCATTAATCAGTGAGTGTAACATTGCATAATATGTTCTGCAGCACGTGTCAGGGGATCAGGGCCCATGGCTACACAATGCAGGCCAGGGTCTGTGCCTCACGTTGACCTGTTTTGAAGCAGAACTGGAAGCAAATGACGCATGGTTCCTGCCAACAGTCACTTATTGCCAATAATTAAGTTGGATGATATGGGGAACTAGAAATTTCAGTTCTTTCAGTTCCTTCACAGTCCTAAAAAGAAGACTCTTTGAAGTCTCTGGTTTCTGGCACAGTGTTGTAGCTGGCTCGGCTGTGTTACTCTTGATCATTATAAAAACGAGCCATTAAAACTGAAGTAAAATATTTTGCTCAAGTGGTTCCTGGCATTTGTATTAGAAACAATAGACATAGTCCCACAATAAGATTATTTTACACATAAGAAAAGAAAAAGAAAAGGTCAAAGACATTGGGAGCTAAAGACATACACATAATACATCAACTCTCAATTCATCATGTTTGATGTTCTTGAGCAATAATGTTAGCGAGAAACTATTACTTAACCTTGCCAGTATTATCCAAAGAGAACACTTGCGAAATACTCGAGACAAATATGCTGTAATTATTACATGAATAAAGAGCCTGTGTAGCATAAACTGTTTTTGTAACATCAACATAGACTCTAGTGGAGCAGACCAGTAATTAGCCAAGGTAACAACAATGGCCACTGTATCTGAGGCACCCTAACAGTTTACAGTGCCAGTGGAAGCGTGATGACTCCCAAGGAACTTCTTCCTGTTTTCAATGAAACAACCTTAACAGAAAAATGCTTCTGAAACTTAATCAAGGGTCAATCATACATGCCAGTAATCAACTAGAATATATCTGGTTCCCTACCATATATTAGAAAAAATAAGTCATCAAATTTCATCTTGATTCTTTTTATTTTACTTTTTCAGAAAAGGACTCTTTGATTGCATTACTAGCAAACTCTTATTGTACTTGAACTCCTATCCAAGATCTGAAAAGTTCAAATTAATAAACTGTTTTGTCATCATAGTCTTAATGTCCAACATTAAGTGGAACGTGAAGTTAACAGCATGGAAGAAAAGCTTATACTTTTCCTAAAACATAAAACACTTGTAAAAGCTAGGATTTCATTATTTAACTTGATTCTTACTATTTGAATTCTGTGTTTATGGATTGATTTACTTTGACTTATGGCTATTAGCTTAGCCACTGGAGGTCAAGTGAATACAAATCTTCTAAGTACTAAACCAACCTTATGACTAGACAGAGACAACCTTAGCTAGGATAGCAAATTTCCTTTTCTGGGTGCTATCCTCAGAGAACATATTTAAAAAACACAGCAGTAAAGCCTATCCTTCTTCGACTACAAATAACCTTTACATTTAAGAAGTAAGGTATATCAAACATATGGAGATGTACTCGTAATAAATATAACATTATTATTAATATTAATAATTAACAATTAATATATTTTTATGGTTATATTATTTTTCAATAACATCAGTTTTGATGTACCAGAAGTGGTAAAGCTATTCTGAATACCTTATTGATCAATAACATCCTATTGCATTACAATCAGCTAGGTGGGTAATCGCACTGGAAATAATGCAGAGAATCTCCAAAAATCTGTTCCTCTATATAAGCAATGAGAAATCTGCTCCTCTATATAAGCAATGAGAATATTGGCAATAATTGTCAAAATCAACTTTCACAGAACCTTGGAAACCAACCAAAAGCACGCGACAATCTGAGGAGCATTTATTTAAGAAAAACAGCTGAATCTCAATAAGAACATGGAGCTCTGTGACATTGTAAATTGCCATGTATCCAGCCTCCTTTTCCAGCTCCTTGTAGGGCTTGAAAACCAACCACCTCAGAGTCAGGATAGCTATGACCTAACTACCACTGCATCTGTACCTTCACTAAATCTCTATTCCCAGGAATTTGTCATTATCTAACCTGTCTGGCAGATCCCTGGAGAATCAATTAGTGGGAAAAACCCCCACTCACAGAGCTTGTCTTTATCTGACCTGACTTAGAGTTCTCTCACTGGGAACACCCTTTTCCACAGGGTATTATTGGAAAATAGCCAGAGACAATCATTTAGCCTCACGGTTGCCTAAGGCAGTGATAACTGTTGGTGCAAACAAGAATGTGACCAAAAACTTACGAGGAGAAACTGGGGAATGAGATGTCCATAGGGAGCTATAAAAAGCTCTGACATATTTCAAAGTCTAGAAGGCAATGTGCATGTGCATGGTTGCATGCACACTTAGAAAAGATCTGAGAAGGCCCTAATGCTCACCTCTGGCTGACCTTGAGGCTCTGCACACGCATGCGCGCCTGCACACACACACACACACACACACACATACACACACAAAATGAAGACTAAGGCAAGGTTGTCAATTGCCTGACAAAGCATTGAAGGCATATCTCTAATATGCACAAAGAGCCCTCCAGCTTACAGGAGGAATTTAAGAAAATCTCAGTCCAATTATTAGCAGACCACTAAACTAACCAAGCAGTGACTACACACAATAAAGAATACAAAATTAGTTCAAGCAAGTCAATAAATAAACAAAGAGCAACAATAACAAACAGCAACCACAAATGTGGGTGAGGGGACACAAGAATCTGATTTTCAGAGTTGCCATATTATATTATTTAACATATCCATTATTCAGCAAAATGTTATAAGTAATGCAAAGAAACAAGAAAGTGTGACCCATACAAGGAAAAGTATCAACCAAGAGAAAATGTACCTAAAAAGGGCAAGACATTGAACTTATTAAAAAGATTTTAAATATGTTCCAAGAACTAATGAAAAGTATGAGAACAATGTATCACCTAACAGCAAATATTAATAAAGAGAAATTGTGAAAAAGAACCAAAGAATAATTTTAAAGTTGAAAATATAACTGAAATAAAAATTCACTAGATGGTCTCAAGAGCAGATCTAAGATGTCGGAAGAATCAGTAAACTTGAAGATACATCAACAGAAATCATCAAATCTGAAGAGTAAACAGAAAAAAGATCAAAGGAAAATGAACAGAGCCTCAGAGACCTGTGAGGTACTTTCGAGTATACTAAGAAATGCATAATGGAAGTTCCAGAGGGAAAGGAAAGAAAGGGATAGAAAGAATATTTAAAGAGATAATGGCCAAAAACTTCTCAAATTGGACAGAAGACATAGATCTACACATCCAAAAAGTGCCATGAAATCTAAGCAAGATCAACTCAAAGAGTTCCACATCAAGACATGATATAGCCCAATTGACAAAAGCCAAAGCCAGAGGGTCTTGAAAGCAACAAGAGAGAAGTGACTTCAGAAGGGGTTGCCAATAAAATTAACAGCTAATTTCTCATCAGAACCAATACAGACCAGAAGGCAATAAGATGATATATTCAAAGGGCTGAAAGAAAAAGACTGTCAACCAAGAACTCTATGTCTAACAAAACTGTTCTTCAAAAATGAAGGACAAATTAAGACATTTTGAGATAAATGAAAACTGAGAGAATCTGTCACCAGCAGAACTTCCCTACAAGAAATACAGTAAAGGGAGTCCTGCAGGCTGAAATGACATTATAGAGTAACTCAAATCCACATGAAAAGAATAAAGTGTACTGGAAAAGGTAACTACATATATAAAAGACAGTATAAGTGTATTTTTTATTTGTAACTTCTTTCCTCCAATCAGAATTAAAAGATAACTGCGTAAGCAATCATTATAAAGCTGTCTATGGACTTATAATGAATGAAGATTTAATTTATAAGACAATAATAGCACAGAGAAAGGGTAAGGTTATGAAGCTACATAGGATGCTTTTAATTCCTTCAGTAACAAATTATGACAAGACATGTTAAGTGTTGCCAATATTTTGTTAGAGTCTCAAGAGTCCAGGGTTTTTTACTGGAGGCCAGCCATGTAGTCATACCCTGCATGACCAATACCCAAATTCTATATTCCAAAAAGGACAGCAAGTGCTCAGCATAAAACATATTGTTTGTACAAATAGTTGAAGCATAACTCTTATCAGTTCTAGAAATGGTGGGAATCTCCCCAAATTCAAATTCTCAAATGCAGACCAAGAGCCAGCACTGCAATCAGTCATTCCCAAGGACAGCAGTTCAGACTTGCTGTGCTCTTTTCCACAAACTGTATATCAAAACGTATGGGATGCTATTAAAGTACGCGTACAGAGACATGGATAGCTGCATATGATCTCAAATTACAAAGATTTCTAATAAATAACCTAACATTCCATCCTAAGGATGTAGAAAAATTAGAGCAAACTAAACCCAAAGCAAGCAGAAGGAAGGATATAATACAAATTAGAATAGAAATGAAGTAGAGAACAGAAAAACAAGAGAGAAAAATCAACAAAACAAAAAGTTGACTGGAAAAAAAATCCACGAAATTGACAAACCTAGCTAGACTGACCTTGAAGAAAAAGAGAGAAGACGGGAATGAAAGAGGGGAACATTGCTACTGACCTTACAGAAATAAAAAGGATTATAAAGGAATATTATGAATAATTGTATGTGAACTAAAAAGACACAAACTAGAAAAACCAACTCAAGAAGAAATAGAAAATCTGTGTAGAGCTATAAGGACAGACTGAATTAGCAATCAAAACATATAACAGAGAAAAGTCCAGGTCCACATGATTTCACTGGTAAATTCTACCAAATGATCACAGTGGAGTTAGCACCAATCCTAAATGAACACTTTTTTAAAAAGAAGAGATGGAGGAACACTTTCTAAATCATTCTATGAAGTCAGTGTTACCCTAATATTCAAACCAGACAAGGATATCTCAAGAAAACTCAAAAACAATATTCCTTATAAACGCAGAACCAAAAATCCTGAACAAAATACTAGCAAACCACATCCAGTAACATTAAAAAAAAAAAAAAAAGTGTACACCACAACCAGGCAATTTATCACAGGAATGCAAGGTTGGTTTAATATTTGAAAATCAATCAATGTGATAACTATATTAATAGAGTAAAAAAACAACCACATGATCAAATCAATATCATTGGCATAAAGATAGAAAATGAAGTAGAATTGAAAGTTTAGAAATAAACACATTATGGTTAACTGATTTTTGACAAGGTTATCAAGACAATACAATGGAAGAAAGAATAGTCTTTTCAAAAAATGGTGCTGGAACAACTGGATATCAACATGAAAAAGAAGGAAGTTGGACCATACCTCACACAATGTATAAAAAGAAAAACAGATCAAAATTTTAAATGTAAAAGCAAAAATTATAAAACTCTTAGACAAACACATAAATTTCTATCACCTTAGATTACGCAATGGTTTCTTAGATATGACACCAAAAGCCCAATCAACAAAGGAAAAATAGATAAACTCAACTTCATCAAAATTTAAAACTTTTGTGCTTCAAAGAACACTATCAAAAAAGTGAAAAGATAACCCACAGGAGAAAAGATGTGCAAATCATGAATCCGATAAGGGATTTGTATCTGAATACAAATCCAGAATATATAAAGAACACTTATAACTCAATAATAAATGATAAATAATCCAATTAAAAATGGGCAAAGAGTTTGAACAGACATTTCTCCAACGAAGATATATAAATGGCCAACAAGCACTTGAGAAGATGTTCAACATCACTAGTCATTAGGGAAATACAAATCAAAACCACAACGAGATGCCACTTTACGCCCACTAGAATGGCTATAATCAAGAAGAGGGTCCATAACAGGTGTTGGTGAGGATGCAAAGTTGGAACCCTCATATATTGCTGGTGGGAATGTAAAATGCTGTGGCCACTTTAGAAACCAGTTCTACGGTTCCTTAAAAAAGTTGAATCCAAAGTTGTCATATGACTCAGTAATTCCACTTCTAGGTATATACCCAAGAAAAATGATAACATATATCCACACAAATACTTGTACACACGTTTATAGTAGCATTATTTATAATAGCCAAAACTAGAAGCAACCTAAGCATTCATCCACTGACGAATGGACAAAGTGATGTGTACATACAGTGGAATATTTTTAGCCATAAAAAGGAGTGAGGTACTAATACATGCTATGCCATGAACTGAAACATGATGCTGAATGAAAAAAGCTATACATTATGTGATCCTGTTTATAAGAAATTTCTAAGGTAGGCACATCTAGAGACAGAAAGTAGATTAGTGGTTGTCAGGGATGGGGAGAGGGACAATAGGGAGTGACTGCCAATAAGTACAGGGCTTCTTTTCGGGGTGATGAAAATATTCTGGAATTAGATAGTGATCATGATTGTATACCCCTATGAATACACTAAAACTCTTGAATTGCGCACTTTAAAGAGCAACTTTTATGGTATGTGAATTATATCTTTAAAAAAAAAAATCACCGAGGTGGCTTTTCCCTCAATACGGATTCTAAAACTCCAAACCCAGAATCAATTCAGAAGTAATGAAATAGAACCCCAAAATGCATCCTGAAGGTACCATTTCCAGTTGCCAGCATGTTGGGAATCTCTGTTCTCAGTTTTGATGAATGGACAGGTGAGGTCTTCTTACAGATGTGGCCTCCATTCTCCTTTGCTGAAGGTTACAGAGCAAGAGAGATAGTGCCTGGCTCAGGCAAAGACGTGGCTTCTTTTCCTGGTTCCTTGAACCATGACACTCCTTGCATTCACTTTCTAAGACTAGCTTATCCCTGAAGGAAATTGGATACAATTTAAAATGTCAAGTCTGTAGAGTTTTTCAGGAAATTCAACATACATTTTCATATCTACACATGCAAATATTTTTTAGTATGCATGTACTGTATGAGAGATCGTGTACCATACCTGAACTCTGGAGTACCAGGACAGTAAATGGTAAGGATAAACACAGTCAGTCTTTTTAGAAAAATGGCTTAACAATCACAAGTCACACATACAGCTCCACAAAGACCAGAGGTAAAGAAAGTGCCTTTTTATGTTATATGCAGACCAGTAGAGCTACTGATGGCTATTAAAAATAGATATACCAATCACGCCCCTCCAAGAATTAGAATTTCTTTTCACCAAGTCGGATGTAGGCTGGTATTTCCTCTCTTTTATGGCATGTCACACATTTCTCGTATTTTTAAAGTGCCCAAATTTTGACCACTTGTGAGCAAGTTCTAGGCTTCATAAAAAGCGTGTTCCAGAAAAGTGTTAATAGACACTTCAAAATAAATGTTAGTCAATAAAGGAGAGGCTACGAAGAATATGAACTTCTGTTGCTTGCCAAACCTCTCTTCACTTTCTGTAAACTACACAAAGGATTCATTCAACATGGTTCAGAGGTTGAAAGTGAAAGTGACTCAGACTATTCTCAAAAAGGTCAAGAAAGTGCACTTGCCTTGTTTTCAAATTCTTCTGAATCCTCTGCCTGTGAGTATTACCACTAGAGAAATGTGGCCCCCAAACTGTAACTTGATGCCATGGTTTTCTCTCACCTCTCACAAGTGTTCAGGTCCCGCCCTGTGAAATGGGTTCACGAGACTTGCCTTTAGAGGACATTGCACACGGCAATCTTCAAAATGCACTAAAGACTATACCTTGGCAGTGAGATGTGGGGCATGATCCGTGCAGGAAGGCTGCTGTTTCTGCTCTGGCCATGGCAGGCCCACCACAGGGACCGAGTCCTCCAGCATCTCCTCTGTGACCAAGGAAGCAGCCAGGCAGCCATGTAAAACCAACAAGGTGATGAGAAAATGGGCTGCTTTTCTCAGGGCAATCCACCCACCCTGCCCTCAAAATTGTCACTGTAAACATGGCCCTCAGCCGTGATCATTTTTCTTAAAATATTATAAGAACTACTGCTTAAACTATAGATTAACCCAAGGGCCAAGATAGTAATGAACCAGGTCTGTTTTAGGTAGATATGTTTTCCGTGCCTCTTATGACCCGACCTGCAGTGAGCAGCATTTGCAGTAACGTGGTTGGCATCTACTCAGCCTGTGTTGCAGCTAAAGGGGTGCCATCTGTATGACTTCAGGGCCAGAGTGGCCAAGTTAGCAGATCTGTCCTCTGCCACCCCATGCATTACTGCAGTGCTGGGGGAGTCTAAGCAGTGTCTCCTTTTGACTTCAGCCCTCATCTGTGTCTGGACAAATGCAGAGTGGCCAGCCTGAGTGCTGTGGTGGCACAGCCCTGGTGGCTTCCCCTGGCCTGTGGCAGCCTCAACAGTCCTGGTGCCACACTGCAGTTCTACTGAAGATCAGGTTTCTCTCAACTTCTCTTTCCAGGCTTCTGAACAGGCCCCGGAACTGATAGGTCTGAGACCCACTTCCTTGTTCCAAAAGGTCTCTTCTGAAACATTAAGCAAAACATCGCCACCACATCCACAGATGTCTTCACTGATTATAAAGTCCTTTGCCTGGACATATCTGGTCTATCTGTGCAGTGATCAAGAACAACTACTGAATCCTTTACAGGTGAAGAAACGGGCTCGAAGACTGAGATACTTTGCTGAAGGTCTCACCAGCTGGTTTCAGAGCTGAAACTTGACCAGAGCTCCTGTGTGCTTTCCAGTAAATCTGTAACCACCTGAAACTGTGATGTTGAGAACTGAGTACAATACTGAGTCTGATCAGTGTAGACTAGAACAAGATGCCTGTCACACTTTCCCAGAAAAGTATGACTACTGAACCATGGCTCCTCAAACTCTTTCTCTGGGAGGTGGTTTAGGGGATGTAACGCAGGCTCCCGACTGCCAAGATTGGCTCTGCATACTTCGGCATGTAGCTCTGAAAACAGAACTCCTGCCACAGATCCAGCTCTTGTCTCAGTTTCCTAAACTATCAATTGACAAACCAATTTCCTAAGGTTTTTGAGTGCTGGATATGAATATGTAGGTGAAGTGCTCAGTTAGAGAAGGCGCTGAGCGGGCATTGCTGTTAACTGTCACACTGCCTGCCCCTGTCATCAGATCACTTGATATTCATACTTTCAGTATCTTTCCAAGTCACGAGAAAACTGTCAAACCCATCAGGACAAAGGCTGACACACACAGTGTCAACGGCCTGTGTGAATGTTGCTGGGCTGTTTACAGGCTGAAGAGTGATCACAGGGTAACGGCCCCAGGTTCACCTCCTGACTCCACCACCCACCTGAAATCAGGCCAAGCTCTGGCCTCCTGCTCTTGACCCCAGGATAATCAGTGTCTCTCCTTCTGGGATGCTGTGAAAAGTAAATACGACAGTGCATGTAAACACCTGTAGGCATTTAGGGCTTCATAAATGGTAATCATAATCATTATTAACAATACCCAGCCTTAATTCTCTCATCTTATTCACATTAATATCTTCAGTGATCTTGTGTTTCCTTGAATCAAAACATACCTCATAATAATGCTGTTTTCTGTACTTTAAGAAGGGATTGATGCATTGGTGGCTGAGCTCACTTTGCTGCTCCGAGGGAACTGTCAGCTTACCGAGGAAGGGCATCTTCCTACCTTTAAGCTGGCTCTGCACAGACAGGTCACGAGGGCTGGCCCTGGCCACACCAGAGGTGTATCTCGGTCTGTTCTTGACATCTTTTTTTCTCCCCATCAAGTGCCCAGTTCTCTCAGGCTGCTCTGAGAATTAGCTGAAAAGCAAACACTGTACCATGTTGGTTGAAGATTAGGAGCTATCCTTCTAAGGGACAGCTGAATTTGGGGAGGTTCCCAAAGTAAAAGATGATGAAAATTCAAAAGAAAGCATTTGAAACAGTGGGTTTTTAGGGCCAGAGACCCACAGATATTTTGAGCAGAGTTCACTGCCCCTAACCCCCAGTCACAATCTTTAGCCTGTTTCATCTATGCAGAAAAATGGTTCTCATTTTACTAAAATATTACCAAGTCACTTTAAAATGCTTTTTTCCCTTTATGACACATATACGCAGTTGTTATTTAATAGTATAAGAAAATAATTTCTATTGTTTTGTAAATGCTGACATCCACACAGGTTATAATTTAACTCAGTGGGTAAATTAAGAAAGGCATGATTAAATAATAAAAACGTCCACTTGCCAGGAATTTCGGGACCAAATCAAAGCAATGTAGGGCCTATCATCACAAGAGGGAGTTAAGGTCCAGAAAGGAAAAGGGTTAATGGCCAACCAGCTACCAGTCTGGTCCGAATGGAATGACACCCACTACTCTAGTCCACATACACTCTTCTAAGCACTGTCAGAAAAGTAAAAGTTGGAGATGAGCCAATTTTTTGACACCTAGGAAAAAGAAAAAAAGGACTCAACTGACAGGAAAGCCAGATCATTTCTTATTGAAAACACAAATTTGAAATCATCCTTTAAATCACGAGTCACAGGAAATCTGAGTCTTATTTACCATGAATACAATTCTTCTTTTGTCTCAGAACCTCTTTAAGTTAGAGACCTCTTTTTTCTTTTAAAGGTGTGAAAAATTAACCAGCACTAAATTACTTCAAGGCTAGTAGGTCTTGTGCTCTGAGATAACTGCAATGTTTTTCCCCTGAATTTCAACTGTACTCGGTTCATCATCCTCCCTCTCAGTTTTAATTTAAATTGAAAGTTAGATACATCCACTGCCATTTCAGCTTGAAGGGGTTTTGGTGTAAGGATGTGCACTCTGTGAATGCAGGAGGAAAACAAAAGGGGATGCTCACCAGCCACCCCAGGAACTGGGCCCCTTCCTGCAAGGAGCAGGACTCTCCCTGCCTAGCACCCAGCTGCTGGAACTGGACCCCTTGCCAAGGCCACTCTGCTTAAGAGAAAACCAAGTGAAAGGCAAATGGCTATACAGACACTCTTTTCTTGCTACGTGTCTATAGTATTTGAAGTCACTACAGGATGATGTCTTTGCTTTCAGGTACACTCCACTGACTTAATTAGAACATGTTAAGAAATTTAATGGCACTTGATCAACATCAGACTATGACTCCAAGTCGGGAGAGATGAGTCATTCGGCACAAGCTTAATGTTTTTTCATTATAATTATTTCCTACTCAGTTAAAATGAGAGTGGCATTTGAACATGTCACAGAACAAAATGGCCCTGACGCCTTTAAAGGACTATGACAAGGACCAGCATTTTATTTGCAAATTATCGTGCGTGAAATGAACAGTGAAGTATACATACCACCAGATATAATCACCAGAGAGCTGAATTTGAATTTTAATAACCCCTTTCATATGACGATTGGCTGAACAGTCATCACAAATCTCCATAGAGTCAGCAGGGCAGGTGATAACATAGTGCTTGCCTGAGGACAGTCTCCTGGCAGAGTAGACATCAGCTAATGGCAAGTCCATGTTCGCCTCTTTCAGGTTTTTAGAGTTAAATTTCCCAAATTCAAAAATAAGTTTCAGTGACTTGAAAAGTTTGAAAATCTACATACTTTCCAAGAGCAAGGAAACCATAGTGCCGAATGTGGGAATGCACAGAACAGGCAGTTCCCCACATGCCAAATTAGACTCCACTGCAAGGAAGCACAGCTGCCATGTTTGGGGACACTGGGGCACTCCAGGGCCTGCAAATAATGAGGTGCACGTCCCAGAAAAGTGGGGCTTCTCCAGCACTGCTGGACCCAGCCCCGGACACAGTCAGAAGGCAGACTGATGTGATAAAATGAATATAAAACAAAGGTGCTCAAGTTCATTAGAGAGCTCTCGTGTTCTCCACCCTGCCCACACTCAATTCTGCAGTTCACTATTCTCCACACACTTCACTCACATCTGCCCCAGGCAAGGCTGTATCAACTCTGACCTGCCCAAGGTTCCTCCATGTGTGAAAGCATGGAGTCTGTCAGAAGAGGATAAAAGGGTTGTTGTGGTCACCTCTTTATTAGCGAAATCAGAGGCAAGTAAGGGGAGTGGGAGCAGAGAGCAGGCTCCACTTCACTCTTAATCTGCAACCTCAACCCATTTCCGTGGGCTGACTCTGGCTGCACTGCTTCCTTTCTGGGTTAAGCCAGAGGGCCAGGCTACATGCTAGGAGCTCTTACAAAGACCATGGTTCCAGGCCTTTGGCCTCAGTCTCTTCCTGGATTAATATGCCACCATCCACACTATATGCTAAGACTGACCATGTAAAGAGGTCACTTGATAAAACCAGAATGGAAAGGTGGTTTCTTCTCAAATCAACATGCAATGCTTTACTCAATTCGAAAATGGGGTAAGAGAAAAATTCTCGTTTTCTTTTTACTAATTTTATTTATATTTGGTAAATTTCATTCAGAATCTGTCAATTCCTTTTTCAGTTTGAGATATATGTGTGTGCATGTGTATATAATCCCTTAGAAACTTTATTTGGTATAACTTCACATTTTTGGTATATAGAAATAATTTTATTTTTGTATTGCAGCACAGTAGACATACGATCAACATTATTTCCTAGGTTGTGCAATATATAAATTATTCACATTAAAAAATTAACAACAGAAAGCCTCATATGCAGGAAATATTTTTAAATGTCTACCTAATTTTGAATCTATGTTTTGATAGTATACATTTCTAGCTTTACAAATCTGAGTGAATATGACAGGATACATGTTGGAACAAACTACATATAGGGTCAGACTCAAGATGATTTAATTCAATGTACAGCTAACTCGCTCTTTACTTTGGTCACTGGGATTCCAGGTGCTGAGGCATACGTGGATCTAAAAGATATTTCCAGAAGTACGTTTATTACACTGCCATTTTGAAGATTGCTGTCTCTTTTATTCCCCTTTATAGCGAGGGGACCTCTTCTCCTTAAAAGCCAGAAGACCTTCAAGTCTGTCTTTCGTGGAAATAGTCTAAGAGAAACAAAACATGTTATCTGTAAAAACAACTGTAAAAGATTAACAACTTTTATCTAAGAAAACTGATTAGAATACAATCGAAAAATCTAAAATCTTTTAGTCATCTGAATAATTCTATGGCCCAATTTATCATTCTAATTCCAAAATGCTTTTTTTCCCCATTGCAAATATACTTTTAAAATTAACAGGTTTTATTTTTAAGACAATTTTAGGTTTATAAAAAGTTGAGCAAAAGTTCAGAGTTCCCACAGACATTCTCAAGACTCTCACCATTTCCCATAATATAAACATCTTGCATGAGTGTGGTACATCTGTTACATCTGATGAACCAATATCAATATATTAACTAAAGTCCCCAATTTACATTAGGGTTCACTGTTGTATATTTCATAAATTTTGACAAATATATAATGTCATGTATCTATCATTACAGTGTCATACAGAATAGTTTCACTGTCCTAAACATCCCTTATGCTCCACCTATTCATCCCTGCCCTGCTCCTAATGCCTCTTCCGGAATGTCATACAGTTGAAATCACAGAGTACACGGCCTTTTTAGATCGAAATCCTTCACTTAGCAATATATATTTAAGGTCTCTTCATGTTTTTTTTTTGGTTTTTTGTTTTTTTTTTGGTGGCAGGATAATTCATTTCCTTTTATTGTGGAATAGTACTCCACTGTATGACATACCAGAGTTAATGTAGTCACCTACTGAAGGATATCTGGGTTGCTTCAAAGTTCAGCAATTATGAATAAAGCTGTTATAAACACTGGTATGCAGGCTTTTGTGTGGACATAAGTCTTCAACTCATTTGGGTAAATACGTAATAGCATGTTTGCTGGAGCATGTGGTAAGACTGCATTTAGCTTTGTAAGAAATGGACAAATTGTGGTATCTTGTTTGTATTTGCATTTCTTAATGACATATGATGTGAAGCACCTTTCCTATGCTTATTTGCCATTTGTACAGCTACTCTGGTGAGGCTTTTTAATGGGTCATTTTCTTATTGTTGAGTTTTAAAAAGTTCTTTGTGTGTTTTAGAAATGAGTGCTTCATCAGATATGTGTTTTGCAAAGATTTTTCCCCAGTTTGTAGCTTGTCTTTTCATTCTCTTCATAGTCCTTTGCAAAGTAGTTGTTCATTTTAATAAAGTCAAACATTAATATTTTTCTGTCGTAGATTATACTTCTGTTGGTACATCTAAAAAGTCATTGCCAAACCCAAGGTCTCCTAGATTTTCCATTATCTTCCAAAAGTTTCATAGTTTTTGCGAAGGGTGTAAGCTCTATATCTAGATTTTTTTTTTTTTGTAGCTGCATGTCCAAATGCTTTATTACTATTTGTTTTCAAGATTATCTTTTTTCTGTTGAATTGCCTTTGCTCATTTGTCAAAGATGAGTTGACTATACTTGTATGAGTCTATTTCTGGGCTCCCTGGTCCCACTGATCTGTTTGTCTGTTCTTTTGCCAGCACCACACTGTCTTGATTACTGTAGCTTTAAAATTAGCTTGAAGTTGGGTAGTGTCAGTCCTCCGACTTTGTTCTTCAATCTTGTGTTGGCTAACCTGGGTCTCTGAATTTTTCATATAAACTTTAGAAACAGTTTGCTGATATAAACATAGTAACTTGCTAAGATTTTTACTGGGATTCGCTAAATCTATAGATCAAATTGGGAAGAAGTGACAACTTAATATATTGAGTCTTACTATCCATAAACATGGGACATCTCCATTTATTCAGATCTTGACTTCTTTCATCAGTTTTGAAGTTTTCTTCCTATACATCTTATATATATTTTTAGATTTAAACCTAAGTATTTTAATTCTTTTTGCACTAATATAAATGGCATTATGCTTTTAATTTAAAATTCCAATTCTTCATTGTTGGTATATAAACAACTGACTTTTGGATATTAACCTTGTATCATATAATCTTATTCAAATTGCTTATAAGTTTGTGTGGGTTTTTGTTATTGTTGATTCGCTGGGATTTTCTACATACAGTCATATCATCTATGAACAGTTTTATTCCCTCCTTCCCAATCTGTATACCTTTTATTTCTTTTTGTTGTATTATACTAGCTAGGACTTCTAGTAGATGTTGAAAGGGTGTGGGGTAAGAGGGGATATCCTTGTCTGGTTCCCGATCTTAAGTATGATGGGTTTTTTTGTAGAAGTTCTTACCAAGATGAGAAAGTACCTCTCTAATCATAGTCTGGGAGTTTTTAATCATAAATGGGTGCTGGATTTTGTCAAATGCTTTTTCTGCATCTCTTAATACAATTGAATGATTTTTCCTTCTCAGCCTATTGACGTGGGAGATTACACTAATTGATTTTCAAGTGTTGAACCATTGACTATCTAGAAAAAAATCCTATTTGGTTGTGGCATATAATTCTTTTTATATATTCTTGGATTTGATTTGCTAATACTTTGTTGAATGTAATACTTTTACATCTATGTTCATGAGAGATAACAGACTGCAGTTTTCCTTTCTTGCAATTTCTTTGGTTTGGTATCAAGGCAATACCGGCCTCATAGAATGAGTTTTAGAAAGTATCCCTTCTGCTTCTATTTTCTGGAAAAGACTGTAGAGAACTGGTATAATTTCTTCCTTAAATGTTTGGTAGAATTCACCAGTGAAACTACCTGGGCCTGGTGCTTCCTAGTCTGGAAATTTATTATTTATTTATTTCTTTAACAAACATAGGACTATTCAGATACCTATTTCTCCTTGTGTGAATTTTAGTATATTGCTTCTTTCAAGAAATTGTTCCATTTTTATCTAAGTTGTCAAATTTGTGGGCAAAGAGTTGTTCATTGTATTCCTTTATTATTCTTTCAATGTCCATGGGATCAGTTAGTGATGGTCTTTCTTGCATTTCTGAGATTGGTAACTTTTTATCTTCTCTCTTTTGCCTTGGCTAGCCTGGCTAAAAGTTTGTCAATATTACAGACCTTTACAAAGAACCAACTTTTGGTTTTGTTGACTTTTTCCAATTTTTTTTTTAATCTCCAATTTCATTGATTTCTACTCTAAAATTTATTATTTTCTTCTGCTTACTTTGAATTTAATTTGCTCTTTATAATTAAGTAGAAACTTATTATTTAAATATTTCTTTTCTAATATATGCATTCAATGTTATAAATTCTAAGATTGCTTTCAATGTATTCCCACAAGTTTTGATAAATTTCATTTTCATTTTTATTTAGTTCAAACATGTTTTTTAGTTCTTGAGACTTCTTTGACACGTGTGTTATGTAGAAGTGAGTTGTTTAACTTTCATTAAAAAGATTAATAGGTGGGATTTTCCACCTTTCTTTCTGTTACTGATTTCTAATTTAATTCCACTGTGGTCTGACAGAATACTTCATATGATTTCTGTTCCTTTACACTTGATAAGGTGTGATTTAGGGCAAATATGCTTTTAAAATTTTTCTTCCGACTCTGAGGCTATTTGTGAAAAGTTTGTAATTTATTTCATTCATGGCATGTGCTCATCAATGACACATGGTGGTTTATATATACACACCAGGCAGAGTAATACTCTAGCTATCACTCCTAATTCATAACAAGGTTTAAATGTGAGCTGGTACAGTTTCTAACTCTCAGGAAAGGCAAAACAAATCCTTTTGCTACTTTAGGTGCCCTAAAACAAAGTTACAATTTTCAGAAAAATAGAAGGAAGGGGAGGAGGTAAAGGAAAGGGGAGTGAAAGGGACAGATGGATTATTTCTTCCTCTACAAAAAGCCCTACTAATTTGTGTACAAATAAATAAACAGTATAATTGAATTAGTAAACTTTCAGTGGGCAGGAGGGAAGGATGAGAAAGCCAGGAAAAGCACACGAGTCCCCAACACCTATGTTCCACAGCAGGCACATGCTCACTGCTGCCCTTTTCCGACCTCTCTACACTACAGCGAGGATTCAAGTCACACCTGCAAAGCAGTACACAAGCCAGAGAAATAGCAACAGCATGAACGACACTAATTTAATTATTCTAAGAGTTTTCTAAATTATGTAGACGAGAGTCACTAGTACGTGGAACAAAATTAATCATAAGAGCTGGTCACAGTCAAACAGCAGAAACAACAAATTTCAACCCATCTGGCATGATTCTGGAATAGGTATGAGTGCAGTCTTGGTCAGTGATATATAATTCATTTGACTTATACAGAAGATAAGCATATTTTTTAAGGGGTATCCTCTTTGAATGTCATTGTATTACATACCTGAGCATAACAAGCTTCTTCTATGGCTAACCCTGTTACTAAATCGACCTGAGGATAAAAACATATTTCATTTCAG
>NW_006437784.1:625729-629851 GCF_000325575.1 Pteropus alecto
ATACGCAATGTAAATTCAAATTTAATAACCCTATTCCAAAAGAACAGAATGTTTTGAAGTAATACAGCAAATCAGAAGACCAGCAGGAGAACTAGGCCACCTGGGTTCAAATTCTGACTCCACCATGTGGGAGTTGTGTAACCTTGGGTAAGTTATTCAACCACTCTGTGCCTCAGAGAGGCAGATCTGAACAAGGACCTAACGGCAGTACCTAGCAACTGAAGGTTCTGTGAGGATTAAATCAGTTAATCTAGGTGAAGACTCTATAAGGTATCTAAAATATACAGGCATATCTTGGAGATATTGTGGGTTTAGTTCCAGACTACTGCAATATCACATAAAAATCACAAATTTTTTGATTTTCCAGTGCATATAAAAGTTATGTTTATTCTGTACTGTAGTTTATTAAGTGTACAATAGGATTATGTCTAAAATAACAATGCACATACCTTAATTAAAAAACGCTTTATTGCTAAAAAATGCTAACTATCATCTGGGCCTTCGGTGAGTGATAATCTTTTTGCTGGTAGAAGATCTTGCCTGGATGTTCATGAAAACACAGTATCTGCGAGGCACGATAAAGTGAAATACAATAAAATGAGGGTGTGTGTGTGTGTGTGTGTATGTGTGTGTGTGGCCTGGTACATAGTAAGGATCATATAAAGTGTTTGCTAGTAAGTATTTTAATATTCTATAAAGATTTTAAAAACCAAATACTTTGTAAATGTTTAAAACTGCATTTATTGCTAACAAATTCAATCTTTTTATTGTTATGAAGCCCAGGATAATACAGTGGGCTTTGCATGTGCAAGGAATAAGCATCTTTCTTCAAAATTCCCATAATTTCACAAAAACATAAGTGCTGTAATTAAAAGCCCAATGTCACTGGCTACTTGCACTGCTTTCTTGCCCTGCCTATCCCTCCCTGGTCTGACGCTCCATTCCTTTGGAGCCACCTCCCTAAGGTAATCCCAGGACACCCTACAGACCTGCCTTGTTTTATGTGTGTCTCCCTGTAGAAAGCACATTGATTGAGAAGTTAAAGGTGGAGAGAGTCAGGAAGTTCTGTTCAGAATTTCTTTTAATAATATAATACTAGTATTGAGAATATACAGAAGGCCTTTTTCTTTTGGCTTTCTATGAACTACAAGCCAATAACTCTATTAACTCAGTGGCAAAACTAACAAGCATGTCATTAAGTTATAGGGCATCAGTGAAATTACCAAATTCTGTGACTATAATACCGAATTAACAATAGCTATAAGCAGAATGAAATCAATGATGTAGCTAAAAATAACCTCAGCAGCTTTCAGTCATGGTAGCACTGAAACAGCTATATTTAGACCATTAAAATATAATGTAGAGGTGTAAACATGGTTCATTTAAGTCTCCACTACCTACTCCAACAACCAACTCAAGCATTAAGGAACTTACCTCCATCCCTTGATTAATTGCTAATTTTGCCACTCGCAATGCAACAGGTCCCTAAAATTCAAATTAGAAAAAAGGGATTCTAATTATCATTTATGCAAATTACATTGTACATCTCAGCAAAATTCAGAAATTCCTATTGCTGGATCCATGGCATAGAAAAAACAATGGTTATAAGATGCAGTTGATAGGAAACTTTTTTTAAATTTTACAATTAAAGTTGACGTTCAATATTATTTTATATTAATTTCAAGTAGATGAGAAATTTCTTTCAGGGGCCTTGCAAAGTCTTAAAGAGCAATCGTAGCAACTCTATTGAATAAGCAAGTTAGGTAGATTCCACAGAACACTGGCACGGCAAACTGTATGCTTGGAGGTCAGCGGGTGGTGTTTGTCTAGCATGGGACTTCTGCAAATCTCCCTAGAAGTAGGAAAAAGAAAAGGAGACAAAGTGTTTGGCATGACACCACACCAGTCAGTAGTATGACAGAAGCTTGGGCTGGAGATGAGGCTGATGCTAGAGGTTAACATGGCGTTCAAACATCATCGTCATCATGGGGTTTAACATCAGTGTTTCAGTTGCTGGTTGTGTCTTTCCTCCCTAGGCATCAATAACTAACCACGACGATGATGTATAGTAAAGACGTGTCCTCCGGGCAGTGTTCCCATATCACACAAAAGTTAAAAGTCCAAATAAGTCCTTTTGGATGTGTGAGGGTCATAGAGGAAGGAAGCAGGTATTCTCTGAGAAGGAAAACATTACTTTTGTCTTAGAAAACCACAATTTTCCAGATGGAATTTAGTCATTTGTTCACATTCTAAATTCCTAAAAATTGTTTTTGTGTGACAATAGAATTCAAAGGTATATTTTAAAATGTCTTTTGAATTAAAATGCAAGGTAGGCTCTGGTAGGGTCTAGATAACAGGCACAGAAAAGGACTCCAATAAGTGAAAGATAAATGCATGACAGCATGAAAAATGCCATTTTCTCCTATCTAGCGCTTTTGATTACCAATTTTAACCTAAGTTCTCTTCCTAAGTCATATGCTTAAAAATGTTTTTCAGAAACCACAATCTTCCAAGGCTTAGACAAGTATCTTCGTTAGAATTCTTCCAAGTGTGATTTGCATGTCTGGAACACATACGAGTATCATTTTTTTAAGATAATCAATTCATTTTTTTTTTTTTAAACACAGTGCTCCACTCAGTGAGAACCTTTTCCATTCACTTTTGTCATCAGGTGACCCTTGTCTTGGTGCTAGTCAAATTCCATATTATATGGATCCCTAAGCCCTCTGTTACAATGTAGATGAAGTATTCAGGGTCTGGGACAGGCCTGGGATTCTGCTTGTCTAACATGTGCCCAGGGGACACCCAGGCTGCTAGCCTGCAAACCATACTTTGGCCAGCAAGTTCAGAAAACTGGAAAAATAGAAAAATGAGAATACTCTCAGATATAATGCTTAATCAACTTCTCTTTCAAAATATAAAACCAGTGCCTTCTTCCATATAAAACTTTTTTCTCAGACAGAAATATGGAAGTAACATATAATACAGAAATCACATAGAAATACTCATTTTATAGAAGCTGTTAAATTACTTGGAAGAGTAATTATTTAGTGAAGACTATAAAAATAAAGATTATTCCACTTCAAATTGTGTTTTAACTTTTGCATATAGTTTCACAGTTACACACTTTCTGATGTCATTCAACATCTCCCTTGACCTGGAGAAAAATTAATTTTAGCAATTAACGTTCTCAGAGGCATGTCTTTCAGACGAAAGAGACAATAATGACAGCCTGGTTTACCACTGGATGGCATTAACCTCACTAAGCATCACAGAAAAAAGAGCAAGTTTCCAGGAGAGAAGGAATCGGAACCACATGGATGCCAAGGGCTAAGGAGCCTCCTGGGTGCAGCTCTGGGGCAGGGAGCTGAACACTCACGTCCAGAGTCAGGAGAGGCTGTAAATATCAGAACTGGAATCATGCCATAATTTTGCTTAAATACACTCCTTTATTTCAACTGAGACATGTTGGTCACAAAGTTTTAAGCTAAAGGGAGTCATTAAACCAATATTTAAACTATTACTTCTGTATTATTTGGGGGAAATATTAATATCAAAGTTACCATGAAAGCCATTTTTTCCCCTAAAAGCAAAAAAAAAAAAAATCTTTTCTATTTGCTCTCTCTCCATCAATTCAGAGTTTAAGGCTCTGTGTTACCTTACATGGGAAATAAACTGCAGAAAGGCCCTGCCTGAAAGAGCTTATGGCTCATTGGTTAACTGAGAAAGACTGAAGTATCAACACCAGGCAGCATAGTTTCAGAAACCAACTCAACTGTGAGGCCCCACCTGACAGCTCTCAAGACAGGTGTGCCACAACAGGCCTGACCTTTGACAACAAAGAACTCCAAGAACATCTTCTGAAACTGGATGCAAAACTAGATGCACAACAAATATGGAGGGTATATGCCTCTTTCTAAAAAGGGAGTTCATGAGATTCTTGGGAGGATCTATGGCCCCAACACAGATGACGAATCCTGTTTGAGTTAAATGACTCCGCAAATGGTCAGAGGGGGTTAAAGGTTAAAACTCTACTAAGGATAAAAATAAAACACTAACTGTTTACATAGCAAAAATCCTTTAATCTATGATTTCAGAAGAAAGGAATATTTGAAAAATATA
>NW_006437784.1:629995-685619 GCF_000325575.1 Pteropus alecto
AGTGTGAGGACAAAGAAATCCTAAAAACAGGACCCTCAGTGCACAGTTATTAATATCATACACGACAACTGTTGTCTATGAGTAAAAGTACAGTGAATTCCAGGTTTAAAAGTGTAATTGTAAGGAAGTACATTGTTTCCAAAGGAGTTAGAATAATGCCTACATCATCGCAAAAACACACACAGTAAGATGAACATATCTCAAGTTAACCTATCACAGTGAAAGCCCACCTTAGCATAAAGAATTCTTGCTCTCCTTACTTATTCATTTCACTGTTCTTCAGCTTGTGGGTGATCTAGTTTGACAGCCTATCCATTGCTATTCTTCTCCATATGTACGGCTCAGGTCAGAGATTCACTTGGTGAACTTAAGGTGCTAAGAAGTTCTGACACCTGACAAACATGCTTGTGATATTATAAACGTACAGCTATAGTATGGGCCTCAGACCATCACCAAATCTTAATTTTAATTCTGAAGGCTTTTAATGTTCATCTAGTATACTATTTCTAGTTTTGCAACTACCATGTACTTTTCTACCTGAAAAGCAAGCCAAAGGCATCATGAATATGTCAGATGATTGCTGTTTTTGTCAATTTGCTATAGAAGTTGCCTAAAGAGAAAAATAGAAACGTAATTAGAAATACCTGAGGTAAAAACTCTCTCGCTAGGTCCAAGGCCTTTTTGTAGGCAGCATCGCCCTCCTGGTTCTGCTCTAAAACGTGGCTAATCAAGCCCACTGCTTTGGCTTCTTGGCCATCGAGCACACGTGCAGAGAAGATGAGCTCTTTGGCCAAGGACATCCCAATGGCGCGAGGCAGTCGTTGCGTTCCCCCTGCAGAATAGGAGAGAGAAAACGCAGGCAATAATTTGATTTAGTTTCAATATTTCAATATTTTATTTCTTCATTTATAAAAATAAACCAGGGCCAGAAGTTTATATGTCAAAATTAGTAACCTGAAAACTACTTCAAAAAAGAATCTAATTTTTTAATTAGTTTATAAAATTAATAATACCAAAAAGCACTTGAGAATCTTCTATCATTATTAAGTTATTCTGGCACTAATACTTTCAACATAGCTGAACTAAATCCACAATCTTTATATAAAGAATCGTAAGATGCACAGCAATGGGCAAGCAATACTGTCCCTTAGCCCATTTGCCAGAGAAATGACAGGTCTATCAAGCTTGGCACTTTTCTTTCAGTTTAGTTAAAACTTACCAAATTCTGAGAAATTAAACTCATGTGCTTTAAAAGAATCATTTATAAAAAATGACTTGTAAACTAACTTTAATTTAATAAAAATAAAAGTAGAGAATTGCTCATGAAAACAGGCTTAGTCCTGGTAATGTTTACTTTTTCGGTGTAATTACTAATCTTCTCGAGACACTGCTCCATTAGATCCATCTATATAGTCACTCCAATATCTTCTAGTGATGAGGCTGGGATTTCATTAAATAGAAAGCTGAACAAAAGCAGGTAAAATTCTTATTAGCAGCCTCAATTTCTACCAATGAGAATATGAAAATAGCTACAACATTAGGATTCCTATAAATTTTATCCTTAAAAAGGCTGCTGGGCTGCCCAGGCCACTGGTAGCCAGAGACAAGAGGGGCTGATTGTCAAATTTCAGAGGAAAAAAAAAGACAAACTAATGGCTTGCCATCCAAAAGAAGTTCACTGTATTTTCTTCGGCTCACAAAGTTTACACCTTTTTTTCCCCTGTATTAGCTACTAACAACAATTAAAAGCTGGGTGGATGATTCCATACAAAAACCAATTTCCACCTGGAAGTTATCAGCAGCTGCCCCTTTAAGGCTCAATGCACTCTGGTTTGCCCATCTCTAACACTCTCTATTATAGTGCTGTTCCAACACTTTAGATAGAGAAGTTTTGCTTTACTTTAAACTTTAAAAGCAAAATTTTTTTCTTTTGCACATCTCAATCAAAAGTGGGAAAATGAAAAATGAATACCACAAATTTAAAGAAAGCATATTTTCCTTCAGTAATTAAGTATAATCCTACATGTTTCACAACAAAGCATGCCCACATTAGAAGAACACAACTTCAGATGTTATTATTAAGCAACTATATAAAGAATCATGACCAGTATTTATAAAATATGGGTGATTAAAAAAGAAAAAGAAAAAAAATCCTCAATAAATGGGAAAAGGACTAATGATTTCAACAGGGATTGTTTTTGAACATAAATGAGTACTACTTCTGTAAAACAGTTATTTCTTAAGTGTTTAAGACTGCCCAAGCAGTTAGAAATGGTGAGTTTATAAGTGTTTTACTCAATATAGCAGAAAGTACGAATTTGAAAAAATGAAGCACTGACAAATTTAAATCTAACTGTAAACAATGCTGTTGCTCAGTGCAGTAAAGATACATGTGGAAAACACAAGTTATTTATGGCATTTCCAATGGCAGCTGATTAGAACAAATATAAATAATACAACCCAGATAGCTATATTCACTCATGGAGCTCATGAGAATTTTCATAAGACTAAAGAACTTACGGATATAATGTTCACAATAAGCACAACATTAGGAAATTATTTTTTGTGTTCTGTGAAAGGTTTAATGTAGATTGATCAAAATTAACAAACGTGACCCTTATGGTCATTGTTAATGTTGTACTTTTTATTCAGCTGAAAACTCAATATTTTGCAAGTCCATGAAGCTTAAGCCCATTTATCATATCATTTCACTTACAGTATCATCTCCAGGAATGAGGATTTTGTAAAAATTTAACAAAAGAACAGTCATGAAACTAACACCATGAAACAGACCTACTCCCTTGAGCTGAGCAATATATAACTCAATGCTTTGCTCAGTGAACTAAATGCTAGAGGACATGACGTGAGGGTAAGAGGTACTGTGCTGAAGAGAGCTGTTTGTTCTGTTGAAAATAATGCATCACAGGATCCAAGAAAAAAAATCCTCAACTTGGCTCACCAATTAACACTGCAACCAAGACTTGGACTTTTTGGTTGACATCATAAGCCATCTACTTTAGGTACTTCATATAGTAGAATCATAAAGTACTTGTCCATTTATTTCATCTAGCTTAATGTCTTCAAGGTTCATCCATATTGTATAGCATGTGTCAGGACTTTTTTATTTTTTAAAACTAAATAATATTATATTGTATGGATATACTATGTTTTGTTGTTCACTCATCTGTTGATGGACACTTGGGTTGCTTCCAACATCTGGCTATTAGAAATAATGCTGCTATAAATATGTGTGTACAATTTTTCGAGACCCTGCTTTCAATTCCTTGGGGTAAATACCCAGAAATGAAACTGCCGGATAATGTAATAATGTTTAATTTTTTTGGGAAACGGCTATACTGTTTTCCATAGCAGCTGCACCACTATACAGTCCAACCAAAAGGGCACAAGAATTCCAATTTCTCCATATTCTCACCAATATACATTTTTTAATAGTAGCCATCCTAATGGGTATAAAGTGGTATTTCATTTGTGGTTTTTGATTTGCATTTCCCTAACAACTCGTGATGATGTCATGTGCTTACTGGCCATTTCCATCATCTTTGAAGAAAAGTCTATTTAAGTCTTTTGTACATTTTTTAAAATTGGGTTTTGTTGTTGAGTTGTAGGAGTTCTTTATATATTCTGAATATAAATCCCTCATGAGATAAATGATCAGCAAATATTTTCCCCCATTTCATGGGTTGCCTTTTCACTCTGCTGATAGTGTCCAATGCATATAAGTTTTTAATTTTGATAAAATCCATTTATCCGCTTTTTCTTTTGTTTCCTGTGCTTCTGGTGTCATATCCAAGAAATCACTGCCAAACCCAATAGCACTAGTTTTCCCATTGTTTTCCTCGATAAGAATTTTGGAGTTTCCACTCTCACATTAAGCCCTTTGATCCATTTGGAGGTAAGTTTCGTATACGGTATATGGTAAAGGTCCAACTTCATTCTTTTGCAAGTGGAAATCCAGTTTTAGCAATACCATTTTTTGAAAGGGCTATCTTAAATATTACACAAATACATAATTTAATTCTCTTATTCCTACTGAAATTTTATCATTAGGAAACCTGTTCGGTAAGAAATTACCTGGCCCACTTTCCTATGCTGCAATCAGTTTGCAGAAATCAAAGACGGATTATCTGAACTATATTTTTACATTTGTGGAATTGAAGATAACTGCCCCCTACCATTTCTAGGAATATAAAATTTGTAATTCAGTTTGTTTTTCTCAATTAATATTTAATATTATCAGTGTAAACAAAGAGCTGTACAAATGGAAGTAACTGAACTGCAGTGCAATATGACAATAAACTAAACATGATTAATGCGGAATCTCAGATTTCTACAAATATCTCAGGAATAGTTACCCTAAATAGAAACTTTTTATGCCAACATTCTGTTCCAATTTGGAAGTACTTGTACTTATGAACAGCTATTTTCTATTATGAAATTAAACAAAACACTACTGCTTGTTAGGAAGTCAAGGCTCAATGTAGTACACAACACCTTGTAACCTGAGAGACAAGACGTGCCACTGAGACCTGACGTGTAAGGAAAGGCATCAGATTTTAAGTCCAAATGCAAACAGGCATACTAGAGAGAATTTATTTCATCTTTTTATTAATTCTGAATATTAAATTCTAATCTTAGCTTAGAGTTAGGCAAAAAGAAGACAGAGTGTCATATCCCTGTTTATTTTCTTGTGCCATGCTTACTTCACTAGATTAAATAGCCTGCTCAGTTCTCATAGCCATTTGAGTTCAGCATCACTAAAGTACCATCCCTCCTAGGGATTGATGAAATTAAACAGTGGAATTAAAAACAGGGTTGTCACAGTGGAAATAAAGTTGTTTCATTCTAACAGCAGCCCTACTGCATTCAAGATCACAGAGCTCTACAAGACTCTATTCAAACTCCACTGTCCATCCCAACAGCTTCCAGAGCAGAGCCCTAACTCCCAGCTGGGCCTGCTCTGAGGCTCAGAGACTCTTCATAACTTGTCCCTAGTCATTAAGTTAGGTTGCAAAACCAGGCTTCAAACCCACCTCTGCCTGATTCTTATCCACTGTGTAATAAAAGCAAATTATGAAATGAATACATGGCTTGGCTTATTTTATAAAAAATGGTATGTGTGGTGTATACATAAGCAGGTACATAATATAAGCAAGTATATACATATATCAAATATGCCCAAACAGTTGTCTCTCTAAGGTTACCTGATAGGTAACCGTTTTTTGGTTTTTTTTTTTTTTTCATTTTGCCTTGCTATATTTCCAAAATGTTCTGCATTGTGTAGGTAATAAGACACTGGAGTAGAAATAAAAGTGCTATAACATTCTGGAAGACCACAGAGAGACAAAGAGCCAGCCACTAAGTATAAGTATCACAGCCACTTCCTGCCTATGTTCCCAGGAAACTTTTCAGGTTTCAGAAAGCTGAGGCTTCCCTGGGCTAGCTGTAGTACTCAAGGATCATGGTATCTGCAAGTAATACACTCCCAGGATATTCCCATAGGTAATCCGTGGTACTATGAAACCAAGGAGAAATGCAATGTAAGCTCAGAATTTCCACAACAGCTCATAAGGCCTCAGCTAAAAAACAAGTACCTCAACCGATCTCAGTGGCAGTAAATTTAGAGTACGTTTTGCTTACAAAATAACTATTCCTGAGTCACTTCATCACCTACCAGAAAAGGGCATTCTGTGGTGTTCCATGAATCTGCATGAGGGTACATCAGAGTAACAGGCAGAAAATGAGATCCAAAGCTGCATTAGTGTTATGGAAAAAAGGAAGCATCTTGGCCGCTAACCGTGCCCCTTCTAATGTGAGAATGCTAGGAAAAAGCCAGCTGATATTTAAGGCTTTTTGCCTTGGCTCTGTCAGCAAGAAGATTCTAATTCAATGGGTCTCAGGTGGGCCCTAAGGTTCTGCATTTCTAACAGGATCCAATATTCAGACGAAGAGACAGTGGAATCTACTGACACACTACTATAAAATGTGAGGTGGCAGGTGATTTTTTAATAAAGTAAAAGAATTTACATAACCAAATGAGCATTTGCCTTTTCAGAGTAGTCGCCACTACTTTGGAAGTCCTCTTTTGTGACTAATTTCCAAGATGACAACGCATTTGTTCACTCATTCAGCAGCTTCTTGTTTAGGCGCATGGATATAGCTATGAACTAAAAAAAGCCCCTGCCTCCTGGAGCTTACATTCCTGTGGGGAAGCCCACAATTAGCAAACAATACTGTCAGTAGGAGAGTAGAGTGTCGGGATAGACAGGACGGCCAGGAGGTGACACTGGAGCTAGGAGCACAGGGAGGCCAGAGTGGCTGGAGCTCAGGGCAGGGAGGCGCACGAGAGGCAGCAAGAGTAGCTTGAGAGGAGCAGGGACAGATCCTGTGGATCCCCTGGGCCTGGAAGGAAACAGAATTTACTTTGAGGGTGATAGGAAGCCATCGAGCATCTCAGAGCATCTTCTGAAAACACTGTTGTGAGAATGTCATTTGCCAGTGAAAATTTGGGTTTGAGGATAAGCTATGGTCATTGTGAGCCAAGAGCAGATGTTCACATTACTTATGGTAGGAAATCAACAGGCTCAGAAATTTCAAACAAGCTCCCAACAGCTTTTAATGTCTGTCATGTTTTGACTGCCCAACATCCACTGCCTCCATTAAAATTCTGGTCTTTCCTTTTGAGAACTCCCAACTTACATGCAGCCTGGGACAGTAGAAGATACCACCAATGGAGGCTGAGGAGACCAGATCACCTTTTCGACTCTGGCACAGCTGGGCAGGCATGCAAGTCAGGTCTGGCCTACTGAATATTATTTCTCAGGACTGGGAGTCATGAATGGGTGACCTTATAAGATGGAGACTTCTCAAGCTGACAGGCAATGCAGGGACAATGATGTTCAAACCTGATGATTCTTGTATTACGAGTCCTGCCACCATGTAAACTGGCTAGATCCAGGGCTTCTAGGTTCCATTTTGTGCTCTCGGCATCATCGTCTAGCCATCTATTGCTTCTGGGAACCTTACAATAAATTTCCTTTCCATTTAGGGGTAGCCAGAGTCAATTTCTGTGGCATGCTTTCCCACATCATGAATGATACACATAACTAGTAGTTTTGTTTTGCTTTCTTTTGAAAACAGAGAAAGCTGAACAGGAACTTTTTTACTTTGTTCAATTACTAATTTATTGGTTAAGTGACCTAATAGGTGCGAGGCACTGTCCCAGGTGCTGAACAAACAGTGGTGACCTAGAAAGACCATCCCTATTTTATGAAGCTTACATCTTAAAGGCAGAAAGAAAAGGGGCAATAAACAAGCACTTGGACAGGAAAGAATTGAGTGTTATGGAGAGAATTTTAAAAAGTTTCAAGATAATCACTAGATGGCTAATTTAGATTGGGTAGTGGTGGAGGACCTGTTGGATAAATGTGAGGCCCATGTCTGAATGCTAACAAGGCAGCCACAAGATCAGATAGAAGAACACCCAATGATGAGATCAGCTGTGCAAAGGCCCTAAGGAGAAGCGAAGTTCAGCATGTTCAAGGGAGAAGGAGGGGAGTGGTAAAAGTGAGGTTGGACAGGCGAGGTTTAGATCACACAGATGCCGCATAGGTTAACATCTCATTCGACCTATGACACAGACACTGGAGGGTTTTGAGTGGGAAGTAACATAAATTGATCTGCATATTAGAAGATCCTTTGTAAGCTTGGCAGAGAAGAGATTATATATTATTAGATCAAATCAAAGTACCCAGTAGGAAGCTACTGCTCTTGTCCAAGTGCAATATGATGGCAGCTTGGACTGGGGAGAAAGGGAAATCAATCTAATGTCTCAATTTCTGGCTTAGGTGAATAAGTAGAAGGTGGTGCTATTTACTGACACTGGAGAGGCAGATGATGATGGACATGCACCCTGGCCATGTTAAGTACGAGTTATCTTTTATGTATGTAAGTGGAGCAGTGAAGCATGTGATTGGATATGCAGTCTAATGTTTATTAATGATCACTGTCACATAGATGGGCATTCAAAGGCAGGGGCCTGGCTGAGATCACATAGGGAGACTGTTCACAGAGAAAAGAGCAGAATAGTAGTCAGCAAGACCCTGAGGAGTACCCGCTAAAGTGGAGTGAGATGGGATAAGTGCAGGAAGGTGGTGGTGTTCAGCTGTAGCTACTTTTGGACATCTACCCCACAACCATTTATGCCAGCCTTCTTCCAATACAGTTAAGTCTGCAGGGGTCTTCTCTTCTAGGAAAAATTTCCTCACTGAAATAAAGATACCCAGGAAAACGAGCTTTTTCCAGGATGCTATCATGTCTACATGTGACAGCTGCAGCAATGGCAGCCACTTTGTGACCATGATGGAAGCCAGCAAGGGCTGAATCCTCAAACTAAAGAAGGCACAATAGAAAGACATCACTAAGCTGCTGATATTACCAATCCTGAAGTTGCCTTACTTTGTAACTTCCTGGGGTATTACACAGTATTTTCTTATTGTTTAAGCTAGCTGAAATAGGATTTCTTGTTATTTGTTCCAAAAATGTCTGGAAGTATAGATGGATTGAGGAAAAAGATTTGAACACATATTTTGGAGAGTGAAAGCAAACATACTGGGGAAATATGGTAGCATTTCTAGGCAGAATTAATTACACATTTGAGATTTGTTGTCATGAGATGAATTAGCATAGTTACCCTTTTTTTCCCTCCAATACCTTCTAACCATTTGGGGATAGGCACAGAATAGGCAAATAAGCTGGAATTTTCCTAGACAAGCAGAAGAAAAGGGAGAAGCCAAGTAACAGGAATAATTATTTATTGAGCAGACATAAATAACCCTCTGTAAACTGTCCTAAGTACGTCTACATATTAATTAGCTCATTTAATCCTTACTATTCCCTTATGATATTGGTGTGAAGATAGTTAAGGTCATTTGTAAGGAAGTCATTATCACAAAGGACTATGAAATCTAAACTGGGTGGGTCTGAGAGGAGGGATGTGGCTTAGAGTGAAAGTATCCAGGGATCTGATGACTTAATTAGGTCCAAAGAGCACTGGAAGTTTATAATGTTGCAGAGTGAAGTGCAGGAAATCTATATTCAGAATGACGCCATTACTGATGATGTTGAAGTCTGGGTATAACTGTGGGGTACTGGGTTAAGATGTGAAGGAGGAAAAGACTTCTGTAGGTGCAATCAGAGAGAGCTGAAACTCAGTCCTGTGGACAGTAAGAGAGAACATACATCCAAGTGCTTATTACAGTTCCTGTTTTAAAACTTATTGAATAGAAAACATTAGGATATTGGGAATCTTTAATTCTAATGAGAAAAATAATACATTCTTAGCCAATCCAAAAGCTCTATCAATTTCTCCAAATGCCAATAAAATAGCTCGGAAAAAAGCTCTTAAAATTCTACGTAGCGGCCTATCAAGATTTCTACATAATATTTAGCATTTTAAACATCAATTACCTAATTCTTCAACAATTTATGAATTCATTAGGGAGTATGTTTGTGTGCAGAAAACGAATCTATCAAGTATGAATTATGTTTCCTTCTATGTGGCATTAAACATAATATAATGAAAATAAAGAATCTTAAAACTGTTCACTGATCAAATGAAAAGTTTGGTGGTGAGTGGGGAGAGCAGCAAGAGTCCTGATGAAGGGTGGAGGTCAGCAACAGTGTGCTGGTTTATGAAGTAGGGAGCAGAACTACAAATACTCAAGGCTCGTTCATGTCCACATCTAATTCTCTTCTTGGCACTGAAATTCTAGAAGTAGGTAGCTTTGAACTATTATCTGAAGCTGTAGACAAACTAACAGGATGAAAAACTCAAAATGGGTGTTTTCTTTTGCTTGTCATCTACTGATAATACAAAAATTAGTTTATAAATTAATTTTTAAATGGTTGAGTCTTTTCCTTTATTTACCAATTTTCAAAATAACAAGGTGGTTCGCTAGCATCATCCAAGGATGACCAGCATTTTTTTTTTTGTTAAAAACCATCATAAACTTACAGATTTTAACATAACTGATGCATCAGAATCCATGACAGTTATTATCTCTATTAATGCTCAAACTACCCCATCTTTGGCCAGTAAGAAAGTCCTTAGATTGGTTTTAGAGTCCTTTTGACATGACCTTAATAGTCTTTGATAATCTCTTATCTGGTATCACAAATGTTCTGTGCTCATCTTATACATCACTCTCCCAAACCTTGAATCAGCCACTTCTCCAGAACCTGGTTTCTTTCAGTGGAACTGTACTTTAAAATTTAACACTTCTGCTCGTATCAGGACCAGTTTACTCACAATAGCCATGATGCCATATGCATGTTCTGCATGTTCTTTGCAACAAATGACGAGCATCAAGGATGAGCATTAACAAACGAGCATAAAGATAGTTCTTTGGCAGTCAGTCAGTACTTCGCCACGTGATGCTACCAGATCTTCAACTTTTTCACTGCCCAATTTATTAAAGCCAGTCTCTTTAACAAGATCTACAGTTTCATTGCTTTAATTTAACCACTTCCTTGACACCTCAGAAGTCAATCACAAAATTCTGGAACCAGTTTTCTCAAGGCTGCATAAAGATCACAAATGGCTATCCTATAAAGCCAGAACCCAGGTTCGTTCTATGTTTTCTCCTTTGCTATCCTCAGCCCATATCTTCTATTCCCCAGGTCACCTCATAGTCCAAAAAGGTTGTTAAAGGCTTGCCATCATGTTTGCAGACCAGGTAGCAAGAAGAAGGAAAAGGGGAAAGGCAAGAGGGTGCTGTTTTCGGAACCACCGATTAAGTCCTAGCCCACAACTTCTGTTTCCACTGCATTGGTTAGAACTTGGACACATGTAGTTGTGGGGGACGGGAAAGGTCGTCTTCTTGCTGAGTGTTTTGCTATAGCATAGGGAACAAAACTGGAACTCCTATTACTATGGGAAAATGAAAACAGGTAAAACTTTTAATCATGTAACAACATCTTTCCATGTTTATGTATTATTTGGATAGAATTAAAATATATTTTAAATGTCATATTCTTATTCAAACTTTTCCATCATTTAATCTATTATTTTGGAAGGATCAAGAACCCACCTCCCACCCCCTGCAAGATAACGGTGTTTTAGGATTACACCATTTAAAACAAATTTAAAGTAGCAACCTCTACATCAACAGCGGCTTAAACATAGCAACCTTGCTTTTGCCAGAGAAGGCAAAAAAGCAAATTCTGCAGTCCCCTCCTGTTCCTCTGCATTCCCTGCTGCCTTGGAATTGGAGGCATACAGGCCTTCAATGCCATGGAAGGTACCAGCAGCAATCTGGGACTGCCACGTTTCTCCTTCCAGACCAAAGTCCTACACTTAAAGTCTAACATAAACCAAATACGAATGCTACTTTCCTTTCATTATATATACATGTATTAAAAAAACATAAAATAAGCTTTAGACATTTCATGATCAATTAAAAGTAACATGTAAATAACTGAACTTAACTTTATGGTTTTGAATTATAAATTATGTTTTCATAATATTTATGAGAGAAGATGTCAAGTTTTTTGGGTTTTTTTGGTTTCTTTCTTGGCTTTTATCTTTTCCCTTCTCTTATGACTTCAAGAAGAAGCCATACTAATAAAGGGGGACGTTTATAACAAATACTTTGTTAAAAGCACCACATAAAGGGCATCTGCTGATATAATTAGAACTGACCTTTGACTTCTACAAGTAAATACCCCAATAACCCCTTTGAATTACTTCTAAATCCCCTCTCATAAATAGAATGCCCCACTTACGGTTATTTTTCCCTTGAATTGTGGTGAAAAAACTGCAGTAAAATTTTAGCTTTGGATTACAATGCCCATTGCAGCTGATTACTGTGGAAGTCTATCAGAGGGCTTTCAGCAAGCACTTTCTGGGTAGAGTTGGGCTAGATGTTTATAAAACTGACTTCCTCACGCTTTTATAATAAAACATCATGATCAAAGAGGAGTGTGCTATGTGAACAAACATGGCATGTTTACTGGTCTCTTAATAGGTCATGTCACAACCATGCAAAAACCATAAAAATATCCTTCAATTTGTGACCAATGTTTAAAGTGTTATAATATTTTCTATTCCCTGAGGCTTTGTAGTATATTGTAAAGCAAGGAGAAAACACACACACACACACACACACACACACACACACACACACACACACACACACAGAGCAGAGACAGAGACACAGAGAGAGACAAGAATAAGTGAGGAGAAAAACCTAACTGGCTAAACCCCAGCAACGACCACCTGAAATTTATGAGCTTGACCTCTATGCAGCTTACGTTAAAGGTGCATTCAGCAAAAGCTTTAAAACGTTTAAGAACTTAGGCAGGGGGAAGAAAGACTGGACATAAAAATTTTTTTGCCAGAGTGAATTAAGCTGACTGGCAAGAAATTAAAACCTTTGTGATACAGCTTTCATTAATATTTATTATAGAAAGCTTTCTTGACTATTATTCTATTCAATGTTAGAGAAACAGATATGTCAAAGTTTTATTCATTATAAACAAAATTATATTTATTTTAAAATGTTTACATGAACTTTTCACAACAAATATTTGAAGAACTATTATATCTTTTTTTAACTTTTGAAAAATATAGTTATATACCAGATGAAACACAAAATCTTACTTTCTAAAACTATTTTAAAGACTGCCATGGTGCACGTCTGCCCATTTTGGGCCACCCAGCATCCACCACCAGCACTACAAGCTCCTCTGCCACACTGACTTGGTTGCTCCAATGGGTCACTAGAGGCTTCTCTGCCCAGAATCTCTCTCTCACTCTGCTACAGCCAAGGGTAGGCAAGTGACTTAAGCCATAAGTTCTCTCTTGCAATTTGGATCTTGAATGGAGCAATAAAAAAGGAAGGAAATGGTTGGGTTCACCAATTCAAGGGAAGGCTTCCAGGCAAGCCTATCTAAAGTTGTGCTGTCAGACAGACCTTTCTGTGATGGTGGAAATGGTCTGTGTCCAAGTTGTCCAATATGAAAGTCACTAGCCACATGTGGCTGCCAAAAACTTGCTAATGTGGCTGAAGTTTTCATTTTAGTTCATTTGAATCAATTTAAATTTAAAGAGTACATGTGGTCAGCAGCCTCTGGTACTGGATGGTCTTAAGTCCAGAATTTCCTGTCCCGACAGCTTCCCATGAACTCTTTTTTGTTCACAATATTTATTTCTGTTACAAAACCAAAGAAACTTTGATAAGATCTACAGCTCATTTCAAAAGACAGAGCATTTTAGTCAGTGATGCAGCTGTGGTACATGGTCTGCACAACTTCCCCATAGCTCACCTGTCTGGCAGGAGGACGCTGCTTAGCACAAAGCAGGAAAAGGGGCTGCACAAGCCTAGTGACAGACGTGTGTTCTGTAGTCTAGATAATCTCGATCATACCAAAATGAGAAGGGAGATATCCAGAAACCAAATGATTCATCTGTTCTTATAATACAGCTGCACTATATGCTAGAAAAGTGGTTATCTGCAAACTGAGTCAAAACAGAGATCTTTCTTACACAATTGCATCCCAGGTTGGCTTGAAGTTAAATACAGTAATTGCCCAGAGAAAATAAATCTAATAGAAAGACGCGATCCAATGGACTCTTCTGTATTCTGATTTCCATCTAGTGGCATACATTTACAAATTACTATTACTGCCTTGTGATTACTTATAAAAATATATGTAATTGTGGCATCAAATGAATATGAATACATATACATATATGTATATTCATGACAGCCTTAAAGAAAGAAAATTTTTGATTAATTATGTTTACTATAGTGAAACTTATAATGTTTCATGTTGACCTTACTGGATAAATCATATAAATACTGAAGTGAGTTAACAAATTTAATAGCTTGATAGCTATAGATATCGAAAGATTCTACCTTGTTATGAGTTGCATTTGCCATTAAAATTTTTTAATTTTGCCATTAAAAAAATCTCTTAAGCATTGAAAACAATTATGCAATAATATCCACTAACCCAAATGTATGGTGAATAAGATACCACATAAACCATGTAGTCTGTCCTTTAGGAAGAAACTGTTTCATCATCTCTAATAATTAAATAAGAAGGGTTGTATTAGTTATTTAATTTAATGGGCATTGCAAGCCACCCCAAAACTCAGTGGCTTAAAACAACAAATATTTATTCTTTCAGTTTCTATGAGTCCAGAATCCAGGAGTGGTTTGTCTGGATCTTCTAGCTCTGGGTCTCTCATGACACCACAGTCCTGTTTCCAGCTCACTCATTTGGTTGTTGGCAGACCCTCTCAGTATCTCCCCACATGAGCCACCCCACTATGGGGTTGCCTCTTGACAGGGTAGGTGGCTCACCCCAAGGTGAGCAATTCAAAAGAAAGAAGACAGACACCATAGTCTTCTAATAACCTGAAGTGATTTCCATTACCTCTGCCATCTAATAGAAGTGAGTCAATATGATAGCCTTCACAAGGCGAGGGATCACAGCCTTGTAGAGGCTGCCTACTGCAAGGACTAAGGCTGATTAAGCAACACACAGTGTAAAGGTCACCTTTAATCTGTACATCTGTCCTTTACCAAAAAGCAGTTTGTTCCCCCAGATCACATTCAGAGACTATTTTCCAAAACTTCAAAATCATCTTTCATTATTTCAAAATCTAGAAGGAGATGAATAGAACATGTTAACTACTGATATTTTGAAAATAATACAGGAAAAAGAGTGGAAAGAATTTAATATGGAAGATGTTTCTTCTGAAAAGCTAATCCCATAAAAAACACAGGCTTTGCCAAACACAATCAGAAGTAGAGAAGGTAACACCAATACAACAACAGTGTTTCTATTCTTTCTAAAATGTTCATTTAACTGTATCAACAAAAAGAGGGGACAGGCTGACTGTATTTCATAAAAATTGGACCATGATGTTTTTATTAAATGAGGGGTCTAATAAAGGGGTTAATATATAAGTAAAAAATACTCAATATCCACATGTTTTCTCTCTAGATCACATAAACCATCTGGATATGTAAGAACACAATAAAAATGTATTATTAAAAACAATATAAATATTTGTTATTACCTAAGAATGACTCAACAATGGAGTGAACATGAAGATCTGAATATATTTTCTTTATAAAAAGCAGGTCACATTATAAAAATTTGAAGATTCTGGCACAGCAGCACCATGATTAATAAATAACAACCACCATTTATTGAGAATTTATTATGTACTGTGTAATTTAACACATCTTATAATTTTTGTAGGAATCCTATGAGGACACTACTATTATTATCCTTATTTAAAAAACCAGAAAGTCATAGGGTTAAAAAGTTGAAATAAGCAGCCCATGCCCACTATAAACTAGTGGGTGAATCAGGCATGTCTGATTCTACAGCCCACCTGCTTTTCCTAATGGCGAGCTACTTCGCCATAGAAGAGACCAGATGCATGGCTCCTTGAATAGTTATCCTTTAGTAAGGCAAAGGGTTGGCTGGAGTTAGCATAAGAATATAACTGGATAACTGGAACAAAAGGAAAGAGGAATTATTATCCACAGGGTCTGGTATCAGAGGTAGTGAACAATGACAGAAAGCTTCAACACAGTGGTCAATTCTCACTGGGAAGGTGGTGCTAGAGAAAAAGAATTACAACGCAAGGTCTACAAGACTTCCAGTCGAGAAGGTCAAGTAAGTAAACACTCTTCTTGCCTCCACCCAGACCACATCAAAATTACAACGAAATCACAGAACCACCTGAAGACTAGCTGAACAAAATTCCTGTAACTAAAGATATAAAGAAAAAGCCGTGTTGACACTAGTAGTAGGGGCAGACATGGGAAACTGGCTACTCCCGTACCCATGTGTGGCAATTAAGAATCAGGAGGGCTATCTCAGCTGCGGAGGTACCCCAAGTAGCAAGGAGTCCCGGACTCACACCGGGCTACCCAATCTGGAGGACAACTGCTGTGAAGAGGAGTTCCCATAACATCTGGCTGTGAACATCAGTGGGGACTCAGTACAGGTTAGACAAAGGGTTGCTATAGACCCAGGCATCCCCTTAAAAGGCCTGTCTACAAACTCACTCACTCACAAGCACTTACCCTAAGCTCCAGCAAAGGGAAAACAGCTTGAAAGGTGCCAAGGACATATGGGGAGGAACTGGCTTCACAGTGAGGGCAGGAGGGGGAGCTCTCTCAGGAACTGAAATACTGGCAGGCACCATTGTTGTTCCTTTGATGAGCCCTCCCACCACACAGCCAGCAGGCACACATAGGCACCAAAATTGTGTCTCCACTAACAGAGCTCCAGTGTGGTAATTCCCTGAGATACTGCCCCACCCAACTTACACGCCCAGCTAGAAACTTTCAGTGGCTATTCCATAAAGGAGGCTAGCCTCGGCCTCTGCTATGGACTTTCCTAAAATCTCTTAAAGGTCCACAAACACCGAACAAGCAGTGTCTGGCCTTGGTGTGCCCTGCACCTCTTGGTAAACAATGCCAGACCGTGCACTAGTGGCAGCTGGCCTCGTTTTGCAGCTTATCCTCTTGGGCGCCTCTAAGCCCAGCACAGGTGACAACCATCTGCAGATCACTTTGTAGTTCCTACTAGGTGGCCCTGGGCTGGGCACAGGCAGTGGCTGATCTTGGCCTGCACTGGAGCCCCTCCCAAAAGGCAGCAGAAACACTGCATCTGGTGGCTGGCTTGAGACCACACCAGAGCACCACTCAACCAGCTCTACAAATGATACACCCAAAGGGTGAACTCGGCAGGCATGAGAGCCCACTAAAGTATGTCCCACTCTATGGGGTCAGCTCCCACAGCACAGCACCTCTGCTGTAGTCATAACAATTCCTGACAGCCAGTCAGCCTGAGGGTCAATCCCTCCCACTGATATCATAATCAAGGCAACAACAGGAGGCTTCACAGAATCCACACAAGGGACACCCCTGAGCACCTGGCTCAGGTGAATAGGGAGACTGTGCCACTGGGCCCCACAAAAGACTTACTACATAAGGCTACTCTACCCATATAGAAACATATGGGTAGAAACATAGCATCTCTACCTAATATACAGAAACAAAACAGAGAGGCAGCCAAAATGAGAAGATAAGGAAACACGTACGAAAGAACAGGACAAAACTCTGGAAAAAGAACTAAGCAAAATGGAGACAAGCAATCTATCAGATATAGAGTTTAAAACACTGGTTTTAAGGATGCTCAATGAACTAAGGGGAAGAATAAATGAACTTAGTAACAATTTACACACACAGATAGAAACCATAGAAAAGAACCACTAAGAAATGAAGAACAAAAAAACTGAAATGAAGAATAATTAGATAGAATGAATAGCAGATTAGATGGAGCAGAGAATCGATTGAATCAAGCATAAAAGCATTCGTATCATAAGGGTATCAGAAGATGAAGAGAGAGAGTAGGGGACTGAAAACCTATATGAATAAACAATAATGAAAAAATTCCAGGAAGTGCAGCAAGTTCAAAACAAGATAAACCCAAAGAGGCCCACACAAGACACATAATTAAAATGCCAAAGGTTAAAGACAAAGAGAGAATGTTACAAGCAACAAGAAAAGCAGTTAGTTACCTACAAAGGATCTCCCATAAGACTGTCAGCTGATTTCTCAACAAAAATATTGCAGGCCAGAAGAGACTAGCACAAAGTTTTCAAAGTAATGAAAAGCTAGGACCTAAAACCAAGATTACTATACATAGGAAGGCTATCATTTAGAATCGAAGTAGAGAGTTTCCCAGACAAGAAAAAGCCAAAGGAGTTTATCACCACCAACCACTACTACAAGAAATGTTAAAGAGACTAACTTAAAAAGAAGAAAATAATCAAAAATATGAATAAGAAAACATAGCAAAGAAAAAAAAAACTCTCACTGATAAAGGCAAACACATAATAAAAGCAGTGGATCAACTAACTATAAAGTTAGTACAAAGGTTAAAAGGCAGAACTAGGAAGACCATGTGTAATTACAATAGTAAATTAAGGTATACACAGTACACAAAAAAGAAGCAAAAAATAATGACAAAAAACAGAAACATAAAGGGGATGAGTAAAAATTGTAGTGATGTTGGGATATGTTTGAACTTAAACAACCATGAACTTAAAAAAGACTGCTATAAACAAAGCTTGGTATATATGAAGCATATGGTAACCAGAACCACAAATCCACAAGACATACACAAGAAGTAAAAAAAAAAGAAATCCAAACACAACACTACAGAAAGGAATTAACATACAAAAGAGAGCAAGAGGATAAAAAAAGAGAGTGAACTAAGAAAACAATCAGAAAACACTGAACTCCATATCTATCAATAATTACTTTAAATGCAAATGGATTAAATGCTCTAATCAAAAGACACGGGGAAGCTGAATGGGTAAGAAAATAAAACTCATACATATACTGCCTACAAGAGCCCCATTTCAGATCAAAAGACACAGACTGAAAGTAATGGAAAAAGATATTTCACGAAAATACAAATTTAAAAAAACCTGGGGTAGCAATACTTATATCAGACAAAATAGAATTTAAAACTAAGACTATAACAAAGGAAAGACCCAGCAATTGCACTTCTGGGTATTTATCCAAAGAAACCCAAAACACTAATTCAAAAAGACATATGCATCTCCATGTACACTGCAGCATTTCTACAATGTTAAAATAATTAAATGTTCATATGCAAAAAACTTAAGTTAGACCCTTACTTCATACCATATACTAAAATTAACTGAATGTAAGAGCAGAAACTATAAAACTTCTAGAAAAAAGCCTAGGAGAAAATCTTTATGATCCTGGGTTAGGCAAAAATTTATTAGTTATGCGATCAAAAGCACAATTCAAAACATGGGAAAAAACTTTAATTGGAATTTATCAAAATTGTAATGTTTGCTCTTCAAAAGATATCATTAAGAAAATGAAAACACAAGCTATGGATAGGAAGAAAGTAGCAGTGCATCGTGTATATGATAAAGGATTGTATTCAGAATTTATAAAAAACACTTATAATTCAGTGATAAGGAAAAACAACCCAATAAAGATTTGAATAGAATTTTTATCAAAGATTTGAATAGAAGCTTTACCAAAGATAATATATCCTAATAAAGGCTGGGAAAATACTCAACATCATTAATCATTAGGGAAATACACGTTAAAACTACAACAATATTCTATGGTATGTCTACTACAAGGATTGTGATTTTAAGAACAATATATAGTATAGATGTGGAAAACTGGGACCGTCACACACTGATGGTGAGAATGTGAAACGATGCATTGCGGCTCCTTTGCAAAACATTTTGTCAGCTTCTTAAAAGACTAAACATAAACTTACCGTGTACTAGGTCATTCCATTCCTAGATACTGACACTAAAGAAGTGAAAACGTGTGTCTACGCAAAGATTTGTACCTGAATTTCATAGCAGCATTACTCAAAATAGTGGCAAACTGGAAAAATCTAAATGTCCATTAACTGGTGAATGCATAAACAATGTGGTATTCAACAGAATACTCTCCAATAAGGAAAAGAACAGCCAACACATATAATAATATGAGTGAACCTCAAAAATATTATGCTAAATAAAAGCCAGATACAAAAGACCATATATGATCTCATTTATATGAAATTTCTAAAAAAGGCATAAAAATACACAAAAATCAATGGAACAGAATAGAGAGCCCAGAAATAAACTCACACCTATATGGTCAATTAATCTAGCAGGAATATGCAATGAGCTGAAGAATGTCTCTTCAATAAATGGTACTGGGAATACTGAACAGATAAATGCAAATGAATGAAAATGGATCACTTTCTTACACCATATATAATAATAAACTCAAAATGGATTAAAGATTTAACTGTAAGACCCGAAACCATGAAACCTAGAAGAAAACAAGCACTAAACTCTGACATTGCTCTTCATAATATTTTTTGGATGTCTCCATGGGCAAGAGAAACAAAAGAAAAATAAACAAATGAAACTACATCAAACTAAAAAGCTTTGCAAAGCAAAAGAAATCATGGACAAAACAAAAAGACAATGTACTGAATGGGAGAAGATATTCACAATGGTATGTATATCTGATAAGGGGTTAATATCTAAAATATATAAGGAACTCATACAAATGAGAAGTTATAAAATAGTCCCAGGGATGTAAAATGCAGCATCGGGAATATAGACAACAATACTGTAATACCTACGCATGGTGTCAGGTGGGTACTAGACTAATTGGGAGGATCACTTCGCAAATTATAATAGTGTCTCACCACTATGCTGTATGCCTGAAACTGATACGGAATTGTAATTGCAAAATTAAAAAATTTAAAGAATGAAATCAACACAAAGTCCGTCACAGGCATGCACATTTCTGCCATCCTTCCATTTCGGCAGCAGATCTTCCTTCCCCCTTACTCCGGGCTCTCTGATACTGACTCAATTCTACTGTATCCTATGGTTTTACTGTACTAGGGCTTGTGCTGTAGGAAAAGGCCGGAGGCATAAAAGATGTGGAGATGACCACAAGGCACAAACCTGAGAGGAGGAGGCCTGGGCCAGTGTGGACATGTCTCCACCATGACACTTTTTGAGGTCTCCTTTGTAGAATAACCCACTTTAAAAAAAACCTTGAACAGAAAAATGAGCAAAATAAAACAGGCATAATATTTTGCAGTGGCTGAAACTACAAAGATTAATTTTATAAAAATATAAGCATTACTCATTATTGGGAGAACCACCAAATATTTTGTGAAATGACCACATAGTAATTTCCTCCTTATCCGCAAGGATATGTTCCAAGACCTCCACTGGATGCCTGAAACTCTGGAAAGTACCAAATCCCATATATACTATGTTTCTCCTATACATGCACACTGATAATAAAGTTTAATTTGTAAATTAAGCACAATAAGAGATTAGTAAAAATAAAATAGAACAATTATAACAATATACGATAATAAAAGTTATGTGAATGTGGCATTAAGGAGTAAAATAAGGGTGACTTAAACACAAGCACTGCGATACCCTGACAACAGATCTGACAAGTGAGATGACCATACTAAAGTGACTAAAAGGCGGGTAGCCTACACAGTGTTGACACCCTGGACAAAGGGATGATTCCCAACCAGAATGAGATGGAGTGGGACAGCACAAGATTTTATCAAGCTACTCAGTATTTATCTCTGGTATTTTCAGACCTCCCATGGTTGACTGCAGGTAACTGAAACTGCAAAAAGTGAAACCATCAGGGGGGACTAATGTATAAGAAGATTTTATTTAGGGAACTAGTTAACAGTGTTTCATAGCAGGAAAGTGGGAATAGACATTCTTTAGAAAATATCCAAGCAAGATGAAGGAACTCTAACTTATTGGAAACAATTTACTTTTGTAAGGTATATCCAACATCCAATTAATCTTTCATAATTCTAAGCCACATCACAAGAAAAATAGAAAACCTGTCAAAAACAAATAATCTTCTTCTCATGCCTGAAACAAAATTTAAACATATACTATAAAACAACTAAAATCTCTTTCTAAACCAGCAAAAAGTACTACCCACAACATATTATGACAACACACACATATTTTCCCACATCTATTGCTTTTTCATGTTCAATGGGCCAATGTAAAAAAATTATCTGATATGTATTTTTAAAATGTTCACATTATAGTATTAATAGAATAGCAATTAAAATAACAAAACTTTCATAATGAAATACTGGAGAAAAACCCCAAGCATTGGCCATCTGTAGATTTCCTAGTTACTCTTGTTCCTAGTTACTAAACTTGCTCATAAAAAAAAATAGATAGTCCAGCTACAGATTTAATGAGCATGTTTTTATATATTTGTTAGTTTTATATTTAAAACTATAAGGCACAGGTGAACATAAAATATATGTGAAATTAACTTATCTAAATGCTGACACTCTTTTGCTTCTCATACACATCTCACAACTAACTTCTTACACACACCACTGAGTGTGTGGGCAAATGACCAGGACAAGACCAGTTAGCCAATGTCCTTTACTCCTTCTCCCAGGGTCCTGCTGATCACATGGGAGGCTCCCAAGAGACAATCCCTATTCTCAACCTGTTCCATGGACACGACAGGTATTCATGACTGCCAACCTAACAAGAACAAGAACAATGGTTGTCACCATTAATACACAAAACATGGCTTGGACTGACAAATCCAATGGATTGACGAAGGTGTTTCCCTGGAAAAATTAGATGCAAGTTTTAAGATTAAGCCACATTGTCAGTATTTTAAGTGGAAAACTCTTTAAACACTGAAAACATAATATGCACTGATTAGAAATTTAAAATGTGTATTTCCGATTTTTCTAGAGTAGATATTTGGCTAGCTCACAGATAATTCCTAGACTCTCTTTTAAAAAGCAACAAAAATTAGTTGAAAACCCAATGGGGGAAGGAAGGAGAGGAGGGGATAAAAAGAGCAATGGGAAAGAGAAAGTGGCACAATTTTATAGCATATTCATTGAAAAGCAGAGGCCAGGGAATGTACAGGATAGGTTTCAAGTACGGGGCCAGCATGGTAGAACTCTGAACCACACATCTCACTCTCAGAAGCCTCATGGGGCAAGGATGGCAAATGGGCAAAACCTGGTATCAATCCTACCGTGACCCCTTTCCCATGTGAAGAAAAGGAATGTGAAGGCAGAGGTGTAAAAACTGAAATACTCTGAGAGACAGGGACTCTCTTATCAGACTGCCCTATAGAATGTGGATTTAGCCATTTTGGTTTTTATCCGTTAAGAAAAAGCTAGAGAAAGAAGTTAAAAATTATCATGATCATCTAATCACTAATCACCGTCAACATTTAGCAAAGATTTAATAGAAAGTAAGGCATAAGTGAAAATAAAGGAAACAAGATCACCAGGACCAGGATAACTGAGTAGAAAGAGGGTCTGACTGAGAGGTCTACAAAATATCACTTAATTGGAGCTGACACCTGCTGAGGTTAGCCAACGAAGACACCAAGTGACTTATAGGTATAACCTTGTTTAATCCTTCCAACCTTATCATTATCCTCCATGCACAAGAGGAAAACAGAGGCTCAAAGTCAGGGCTAGTAAACAGAGCCAGAATGCAAACCTGGACAGATGCTCCATCTGCTGTCTTTTGTTATCAGGGAGACACCATTGATCCCAAGCCTTGCCCCCAAAGACACATGCGTGCAAAAATGTGGATTTCACCTGTCCTTTTTATCTCAAGCTAACAATGAGTGCACACAGGGGCTGGAGAGGTTTGACGGGGACAGGAGCAGAGCCTGTGAACACCAGGAACCCAATGACCCTCCCATTCCTTTAGCCTCGTCATACTTTTATTCCCTTCTATGCAACCTGCTAGTTCTTCCCACTGCCAGAACACTGCAGCCACATCCTTGCCAGGATCCTTAGCCTGAAACCTTCTTAATCTTGCCATTTCCTTAATCTTTCATTGCACCCAACTGGCAACTCTCATTTGTGCAATAAACCACCCTTTTATCTCCTCTGATTCTACATCTGGATAGTACAACACTGCTGCAGGAAATCATGGAATCTATGAAATAGTACTACTCGGAATTCTTTCCCCAATGCCAAGGAACAATCCTGGTCAAGGGAAGCCCTGGTGGCCAGCTAACTCTCTCATTCCCTATACAGGTGGACCCACATGGCCCTACTCCTTTAACCCCTCTTAGCACATGAGTGTCTCTCATTTCTTATCTCCCAGTCACTCACTCACACACACACAGCAGAATTTCTCCCATCTCCTCCCCCCTCTCTTGGTCTCTTTGTCTAGCTCTCACACATGCACGTGTGCAATACCCAATTCCCAGCTTATCTCCACCGATCCTACCTGCTCCAGTCCCTTTCCTTGTCTCCCCACACCACTAGTTTCAGAAAGAAGCAGCACCCCCATCTCCAGTTTAAAAGCAATCCCTCTCTCTCTTCCAAGACTTAAGATCTTGAGTCACCATACTGTTATTATTCTCTCTGTATTACTGACCCCTCCTGCTTACTGGGTCTTCCTTTGCCTGTAAGCATGCTCCCTTCACTTCCACAGACAAAAGATTCACTGAACACTGTTCTTCAGTTACAGGAAACCTGACAAACACTTAAAATACAATAGTACAAATCACCACTTCAAGAATGACTTTTGCTTGTCTACCTGAAAGCCACATCACACATTTCCATTTAAAAGAGACGATTTCATAAAAAAATAATTTACGTGTTTTATTATTTTGATTTTAGTAAATGATCTGTCATAACAAGACACGTGAAATACTTGAGGTTGAAAAAGCATCTATTTTAGGGAAATTAAAATATTGTCTATAAAATTGCTAGTGTTTTTTTTTAACCTTACATTTCTCAAATAATTCTGAAATGTCTTCCCCCCTCCACCCCAAAAGAAATATGAGTCAATTATGGATTAAAACCAAGAATGGTGTAACAAATTTTTCAATAGGGGTATCCAAGTAAACAGACTTTGGCCCTCCTGTCTGGCTGAGTCCAGGTGCCACACTCCTAAGTGACTCCAGGCAGGTGCAGCCATGTGATTGGGTCAGCCAATGGTGCAGAAAGCAGGGGCTTCGCCAGCACCTGCAGGTCTCTGCTTACCCTGAGAACATGCCAAAACCAGTCAGTGGGGATATAGGCTGAGTTACCTTAGTTATCAAGGGGGTCCATTCTGGGGCAGCCAGTGGGATTGTGAGCGGGCCCAGACTAACTCACTCATGCATAGGCACGTGTGCTAAATAAGGGTTACCGTTTTAAGCCATTGACTTTCAGAGTGGATTGTTACACAGCATTATTGTCGCAACAGACAGCTGGAACACAGATAAAATCTCTCAGAGGGAACATCGCTATAAATAAAAAGGGGCATGTCTGTATTTAATTCTTCCTGAAACATGTCCTGAGAATACAGAGAGGAAATTCACAGTAAGCAAGGGAGGTTTAGATCCACTTTATCAGAAGCCAACAGAGAAAACAGATGAAATTCTGGTGAGAACAAAAACAGAGGCCTAATACGCCCTGTTGCCAGCTTGTTATATGAAGTCCTAATGGGACGTAGCCATGATGAGCAGTTGGGAGAGAGACCACATGGCCAGCAAGGCCTGAGGATTTCAACATCTGGTCCTTTATATCCTTCTAAAATGCATCTATAAATTTAATTTTAAAAAACAAATTCAAAAGTCTAACAGGTTGAGTACAGTTTCAAGATAGGGATTAGATTATTTGGATCAGACAATTCTCCCACTGAAGACAGACAAACAAAAATGTTGGGTTTCAGGATTTTAAATAAAAAGATATCAAGTTAACAGCACTGGAGATCCAAAAAAACAAGAAGGAACTCTCAAGCCATATTAAGGATGAAGAACCTAGAATCACAAAAGCAAGAAGAATTTGGGAGCCGTAAGTCATGTATATTCCAGGATGACTTATAACTTGCGCTCCTATTCCAAGGTTCCAGAGTCACAGGAATGGAGAACAGAAGTCAGGGCCAAGCCTGATTAAGGCAGAACAGACCTACCTACTCAGCAGGTAGGACTTCAGAGGGCTCTGTTCCAAGGGGAAGGTAAACCAGACCTCCATCCTCAAAACCACAAATGACTGTGCAAAGGCTGGACTAGAGTTCTGTAAGAGAGAACTCTGGTGACTCTGGGAAAACTAAAGCCACAGTGGCTCTGTGACACAACTAAGGAAACAGTCAGTATCTCACAAACCATCATGTCAATCCCCTTTTTCCTGTTACCTCAGCCATTTAGCTGTTCTTTCAGCTGATTACACAAAAGTCTTTGGCAGATTTTTTTTTTCCTAGCAGTGACATAAAATAGCAATGTAAGAGATATACTAATATATATTTCATGGTCAAATATCTTTTAAGCCTTTGTTCATGATCATGAATTAAAATTTAAGGGTTCCTCAGAAGTTATAGTCTCCACTACCATCTTTCTTTAGAAAGAAGAAAAAACTGGGTTAATAAAAAGTTGTCTCCAGGCCGTGTGGAAGGGCAGAGAAGCTGTAAAGGGACTGGCCTCTACCTAAGAAAACTGGCAGTGCGTAGCCACCCCATCACAGGTGACCAAGGGCATCCTGTGAAATTCAACGTCCCCAATAACCTTCCCCACACGCTCCTCAGGACTCGCCCAACCCAGCCTGTCATGGTGTTCAGGTTTTTCTCACTCCTCTGAAAAATTATTTTAATACCACGATCATATCAAACCATTCTGCAAAAGGCTATAAAAGGCCATTGCTATCACTTAGCAAACATTTACTACTTTTCAAAAATTCTTATTCTCTGCCAGGTCTGATGTAAAGATCAAGAATAAGAGGAGAACTTCACTCTCATCGTTTCTATACACAGATGCAGCTAAATCTTCTATACCCATGAAGCTGCAAGACATGTAACTTGCTACTTGAAGTCACATGTTTTCTACATTATTTGATTCTAAATCACTAATTAAAAACCTAAAAAAAAGTTTAGGGCATATTCATTATGTTTTCTTTTCTGTGGAAAAACAGTACCCATAACTTTAATTTCATTGAATAGGAGAAAATTTCAAGTTTCCATATCTAATGAATCACTGATATTCCTCTTGATGGCAGGCACCCCTGAGACAAGACTTCCAGCAGACTGTGGATTGCTGAGATGTGCTGCCTCACTACCCAAGAACTCTTTATCTTTCAACTCAGAAAGGGAAATAAATTTTGGTCTTAGAGGACTCCTAATAGCACACATCAACACATTCCTCTGGGTGTTGTGAAGGTAAATAAGTGACTAATAAAGAGAAAAAGATCACTCATGAACAAACTGACGAATTCCCCTAGTATAGGGGGAAGCTGTGCGCCCATCAAGGTGTCTGCTATGGCCTAAGAGAAAGAGCACTGTCCCAGGAGCCCAGGGACCTGGGGTTATGGGGTCTCTGTAGGAATGCCACTTCATCTTTGGGAATCTCAGTTTCATCATCAATTAGGGGAGGAAGATGACAACCCTGCCATGCCAAATATTCTGTAGGATCAACTGCCTTGACTCCTGGCCAATCCCTTTAAGTGTGGCGACGGTACTCCAAGGCCCCGCAGTGAAAGGAAAGACCTCCCACAACTTGGGGTGCACCAACACACATCTAAGTGCTGGGCTCTTGGCCAAAACGTGAAACTGAATTCTTCCCTTCTAATTCCACCTCCAGTACAGAACTTTCTCCTCCTCTCATAGGTCCTTCCACAATGCAGAGGCTGCCAAGGTGTTGTGTTTCGGAAGTGTGAATACTCATAGGTTTTCTCATGTTCAGTCTTCACTACTTAAAAAGTAGTTGGGTTTCTGAGAAGAGTCACTGGAGAATGGGAAATACAAGTCAGTCACTGGCTGAACGTGTGTATTCACTACAAAAGTCAGCAGCTGTGGTTTCCACTGATATAAGCTCTCAATGAGCCTGTAAAAGAAAAAGGAAAAGGGAGCCAAATGTCGAGTGCAGGCCAGGAGAGAGAACTTTCCCTTTACTCCTGCTCATCCTCCACATTCTATTCCATTCCCTGACACTCCTACAGCCCATGTACATTTCATTAAGCAAATCTCGTAAATTCTTACATGAAGCAAGCAAAGAATAATTGCCCCATGCTAAGTGCTGTGATTATGTAATTATAACATGTAAGGGGTTACATAAATATTTTCCCTCTTCCAGTTCCTTCAAAGTCCTCTCTGCCCTTAAATGGTTCTCAATGTCTAGCTGAACTACAGAAGCTGTTGAGGAAATCCATCAATCTAATAATCAATCTCTTTTCTTCTCCACCCCCGCCTTCACCCACCACTGCGCCGCCCCCCGACCCCGCTCTCTCAGGGGTGGTAGGAAACAGAAGTCTTTTTATTTTCACTCGCACATATGATCAAGGAACAGCTACATGATGGTGCCTTGGGGAAAAAAGGCACAAAAAGACAGCAGGGGACGTTTATCTAGTGCTTATTATGTACAAGGCCCTGTTCTAAGTACTTCATAAACTCATTTAATTCTCACGCCAACTCTTCGGGATGGTTCCAAACCCCCACTTTAGGCAGAGCTAGGTGTTCAGGCACGGGCATCACTACACTGCATTACTATCTTTTGTGCCTCTCTGAGCCACGAAGACTGTGTGGCTGTCCTCGCTGAATCTCAACTCCAACAGCTGCAGGAGCACAAAGGGAAGGGGATACTTGGGTTGCCAAGGAGGTTACATACTGGAAACAAGAAGCAAAAAAATTCTTGAAGTCAACACTATTAAGAGTAAGATACCACTGGATATGGATGTAATACACGTTTTGACTAAATCGGAACAAAGGTATCATGAAACTCTAAAGGCAAAGAAATAAAGCCATTAAAATTGATCTTTTAATATGGAGGGAGCAAAACAATCTTTTAATTTTCACATTTTCATTACTAGATTATAATTTAATCATATGTGGTATAGATGAATGCTTAATGAAAATAGGCAAACTTTTTGTTTCTATATAAGCTGTTTGTACTAGTGTTTTTACTCTTCTTTTAAATCCAATGTATGATTTATAATTTTTAAAAGTAAACTACAGACTATTACTCTTCATAATTCATTATACAGTTCCCAAAACAAGGTCCGTTTATTGCTTGAAATGATTAAGTTTACGCAGATTCTACAATAGTCCTTCAACACAGATGAATAGAAAGTCTGAACCGAATAAAGATTTCAACCTCAGATTGCATGTAAGTGACTCCTTATTCAAGAGAAATTTGGAAACATTAATTTGGCAGTCACCATTCTCATGTTTAACAGAATGCACAGGTTAGGGCTCTCTAAACATTACAATATGAAGTGAGCAAACAACTGTCCAGATTTATCAATTATACTGATTTCAGATATCTATAGTTATCAATAAATCATGTCATATCCTAAAAACTAAACTCATGAATAATATCTTCCTCTATATTATGTTAAATTTATAAACACATTCCACAGAATCTCTGAAAGCAGAAAATAAATTATGGGGTCTGAATAAAGACTCAAAAAAAGAGAAACTTGTGAGATTATTAACAGGAGGTGGCCCTGTATGCCTCATCACAACAGCCTCTTTGCCCAGTACAGGCATCTCCGCTGCAACTGAACCAGATTCCTATTAAGTATAGTGAGGAGCTGGCTTTCACAGATTTGTGGCTCTTCTGTTACCCCAAATGTTGTTGTCTGGAAAGCCAAGGAGGACTGTAAGGTAGCAGTAGCTTTGCAAACTGCTCATTGAAGCAGTTTCCTTATGCCTGCGTTCCGCTTCTCATGAATCTACACTAAGAATCACTTTTCACACTAATCCACCAGGTTATCTAAATATATCATTATGGATATCTTGTGGATAATTTTTCCATTCCTTAAAATAAGTATTAGACAAGTAATTCTCCTGCATATAAATCACATATTATGGTATTAAATATGGCAATAATTAAAAAAAAATGATAACTATATAAGAAATTAGCAAAACAAAGTCAAGCAAGCTAAGAGTGAAAAGAATTATACTTCGAATTAATTAAAATAGAAATAAAACTAATGTCCTTTTTGGCATACTTGAACATTCATATACAAACAAATTCATAGAAAAAATGTAACAAAATAAGCATAGATTATCTTGAGTGCTTGGACTTATATCAGAAACCAGATATAAGAAAAACTGCAAAAGTGTGAAGGTAACCTCTGGATGATGTGCACAAATTTATTGTTTAATTTCCTAGATTTTGTGGTTCGATGCTAAAACTAATAGGTATGGTAAGAGATATAAAAAAATGCTATGCTGGAAAGCTAGAAAAGTCTTCCTGAGGGAGGGGCAAGGGACTGTGCGGAGCTGGGGAGGAGGGAGAGGTCATCCACCTGTAATTATGTTCAAGGTCCTCCCAATAACAGAAGGGGTCTCAAATGGCTGAGACAGGGCACAGATATGGTATGAGAAGGGCAAAGCTGGGGAGCAAAATTCAAGTCTTCAATGTCAGGATGAGTTTATACTTTCTTCAGCAAGCAACGTTAGCTTGTTTTTTTAGAATAAAATTAATTTGGCAATCGTCATATGAACATAAACATGTGGAAGAGAGGACATAATTCCAGAGACTAATTACAAAATACTAGATTAGCTCGGGTGGCAGGTATTGAGAGTCTGAACTATGGCAGTTGAAACAAAAATTAATTCTAACGTAATAAATGGCTAATCTAAAATAACAGATTGTCCAAGCATCTCTTTTCAGTTAATAAGGAAAGAACCGTCTATATTGGCAACCATTTAATAATGTGCTGTCAATGTATATGTTTACACTGTGAAGATCGTCTTCTTAGTATTACAGCACTTCTCTTAAACAACAATACTGAACGGTAGAGTGGGGCAATCAATACCTCTACTAGGATCAAATATCCTTAATCAACTATGTGACCCTGAGGAAGTTCTAATACTCAGTTTCCACATCTATAATATGGAAGAAATCTACTTCCTAGGCTTGATGGTGAAATAGGAGACAATGAGCATAATCAATTTCCCAGAACCTAGCATACAGCATAAACTCAAAGGTCAATTGGATCTTATGTTTACAGCATTTTTAAACTGTCACACAAAAGTTACAGTAAGGTTTAAATTTAGGTTTATAAAAGTTTCTATATTCCAAAGTTCCCATTTGGGTCACAGGTTTGGAATTTTAGACTTCTGACAGTCTTATAAATTCACTAAATGTATACACTAATATGTATACATTTCTCAGCATCAGAGCAAACTAATTGAATGTTGGCATGTTTTTAACCCTATAGTCAGTTAAAACCAACACAAGAAGTTTCATGTTCAAAAAAAACCTGATAATCTATATCACTGATTCTATCTTTTGTTATGATTAAAAAAATATTAATACTTTCACTTTAAATTGTCCTGAAAGAGTAGTTTTTCCAAGACGGTATCATGACATATCGTGACATCATGTATTTCATCTAGTTTATAGTTTAATTGCTTTTAATTTGATGCCCAAATGTGTAATATGTGAGTGATGGCAGCACTACAAAAGAATGTAATTTTAAAGAAAAAAGCTTTGCACAGCTGCTTGTAATAAAATAACCAAACCTCACAGCAAGGGCTGATTAGATAAAGATAAATATAGTAACACATGCATAAGTCTGAAATAGATCTGAGAAAAACTGTTGCAGAGGACATTTCCACGACTGTCCTGACAAGCAATTTTTAATGAATAAATGTGCCTATGCATGTATATGCACATTTTTTATATAAAAGCTATTTATAATGCCCCTTTATAATTTCACAGAATCATAAAATTGATTTTTTATTTTAAACTATCGAATGCTAATTTGGTACACAGTAAAGCTATCATTTAGAAATGACCTTTATTATTTAAAATCAAAAGTATAATGTGAATTAACTTAGAAATGTCTTTTCTTTAATTTTTGAAAACAAGCTAGCTGCTCATGAATTAAAGAACTATAAATTACGCAGCTCTGTTCAGAAAATAGATAAAGGACAAGTTCTCAGTTCTGGCATTTTATCTTCTATTTCCAGGAATTAAGGACAATTACATTTAAATAATGTCATGTAAACATTTCAATTCAGTTTCATATGATTTTAGAAACAACAGACTGATCATTTGTAATAAATGGAAGTATTTGAAATTGCTTTTGGCTAGTCTATTAAATCAGTTACTGAGGCTTAAACTGTAAAACAAATATACATCTATCCAGATTGCAGCAACAAGCTTATGGTTGACAGAGCGGCATAAAATAACACTTCATAAAATTTGTCCTAAAATATCATTTGTTAAAACTATGACCAAGATTATTCTGAAATTCTGATGCTTCTTGTAATAAGATGACAAGTGGAGCTTCCATTGCGTCCCTCTTCACTTCTGTTGTTTGACCACATACGTGAGAGTCTATTTCTGGAATTTCTAATCTGTCTGTTCTCACACCAGTATCATTCCGTCTTGATGGTTTTAACTTTATAGTAAGTCTTGAAATCAGGCAGTGTAATTCAGCCAACTTTGTTCTTTGTATTTCCACGTAACCTTTAGAATCGCCTTGCTATTTTATATAAAAAATGCTGCTGGGATTTTAACTTAGATTGTACTGAATCCATAGATCAATTTGGAGAGAAATGACATCTTCATAATATTGCGTCTTCTGATATGTGAACATGTAGTCTCTCCGTTTAAGTCTTCTTTCATTTCTTTCCACCATGTTTGATAGTTTTGAGTGTATAGATCTTGCATGTATTGTTAAATTTATTCCTAAATATTTCGTTTTTAGATGTTACTGTAAAGAGCAATAATTTTTAAATTTCATTTTGTAATTGTTCACTGCTAGTATACAGAAGTATAAATGATTTTATATTCAGAGATTGTTCAATTCATTTAGTAGTTCTAACAGTATTTTTGGTAAACTCCTTAAGATTGTTTCTGAACATTACCATGGAACCTGTGAATTGAGAATGTTAATTCTTCTTTCCAATCTGTTTATTTCTTCTTGTATTAACTGCACTGGCTAGAACCTATAGTACAATGCTGAATAGAAGAGATGAGAATGGACATTCTTGCCTTGTTTCCATTTTAGGAAGAAAGGGTTCAGTTTTTCATCATTGGGTGGGTTCTGTAAGTAGTTTAGAAAGGTCTTTGGTCGGACTGAGGAAGTACTTCACTATTTTAATTTACTAAGAGTTCTTTTTTTTTTTTTTTTAAATCATGAATGAATGTTGAATTCCATCCAATGCTTTTTCTGTAAATATTGAGATGTTCACACAATTTTTCTTTTATTCTGTTAATATGGTGAATTATATTGACTTACAAATGAGATAAATCCTGCTTAGTTTTGATATATTCTGATTACAAAAATGTTTATAAATGTTACTGATTGTTGACTGAGCACTGGTTCAATGGTACCTAGACCAGGCCTTATCACTTAATTAAATATACTGTTATACAATTTAATCAGGGTGGGTAAGTGTCAGAGCTAGAGTAAATATAACAAGGAAGTGGCAGAGTAGGGCTGGCAGAAGAACTTCAAGCTCCAAGCATGCAACACTACATCAGAGTTGCCCAAGAGCCAAAGTCATAATCCCCCACTCTCTCACCGCCACCCCCAGTATCTTGGCATTTCAGACACAAGCAAAATGCAGAAGAAAAAATACAGCCCTAGACTCCTGACTCATAGAGGTCAACCCCAAGAACACTACAGTCTTTCTTCCCAGCATTCACAGTGACGTTCCTGAATGGAACATCCATCAGGGGCTTCTGTAACAGGTCAGTTTACCTCCCGCACCCAGTTTATTTTTTATATATCATTGGGTACGATGTATTAAAATTTGGTTAATAATTTTTACATTTACTTTTGAGGGATAATTCTCTGTATATTTATTTCCATTTAATACCTTTGTTCGGTTTGGCAGTAAAGAAATAAGGGCCTCATGAAATGAGTTGGGATCTGTTCCCTCCTCCTCTATTTTCCGAAAACAACGTAGGTAGGATTGGTAATAGTCCTTAAATGGTTGATAAATTTCACCAGTGAAGCCATCTGGGCCTGGAGTTTTCTTTGTAGGAAAAAAAAACTTTTTTTAATTACAAATTCAATTTCTTAAAAAAGAATAAAGATATGTAGATTTTCTATTTCTAGTACATTTTGATAATTACATATCTTTCAAGTTGGTGTATTTCTTGGCATAAAGTTGTTCATAATAGCCTCTTATTATCCTTTAACGTCTGTAGGATTAGTAGTGATGGCCTTGCTTTTAATCCAGATATTGGTAATTTGTCTTTTTTTTTTTCTTTTTGATTTGTTTCTTGATGATTATTTTAGCTAGCAGGTGTTTTTCAAAGAATCGGCTTTTGGTTTCACTGATTTTTCTCTATTGCTTGTGCAGTCTTTTTCACTAATTTCCACTATTAAAAGTAGAGGTTTAGCTCACTGATTCTGTATCTTTCTTTTCCTAACTTAAGCTTTTAAAGCTCTAACTTCTAAGCATTGCTTTAGCTACATTCCACAAAAAAATTTAACATGTTGTTTTCATTTTCATTAGGTCCAAAATATTTTCTAATTTCTCTCGTGATTTCTTCTTTGACCCATGGATGTTACTGATTCTAATTTAATTCTGTTGGCGTCAAAAAATACAGTCTGTATTACTGCAATCTTTCTAACTTTACTGATATTTATTTTATGGTCCATCTTCTGTCTGTTTCAATGAATATTCTATGGACAACTTCAAAAGAATGTGAATTCCATTGCTATTGGGTGGATTGTTCTGAAAAATTCAATTAGGTCAAGTTACTTCATAGTGTAGTTGAAATTTTCTATATCCTCACTGATTTTCTTTCCATTTGCTCTATCAACTATTTACTCTCCAAGAAAAATAGGTTTCTTTCTTTCTCTTTTCAGTCCTGAGAATTTTTACTTCCTGTGTTTTGAAGTTCTGTTATTATAGTTGCATGCACATTTGGGATTGTTAAGTCTTCTTGGTGAATTCACTCTTTTGTTATTATAGAATGTCCCTCTTTATCACTACTAAGATTCCTTGTCCTGAAACCCAGTGTTCTGGTATTAACACAGCTATTCCAGCTTTCTTATCTATTGTAAGCATGATATATCATCTATTCTTTTAGTTATAACCTATCTGTATGTTTATAATTAAAGTGTGTCTCTTACAAACAGCATATAACTGAATCTTACTTTTTTAACCAGTCTGACAATCTCTTTAATCACCTTATATAGAACAATTTACGTTTAATTATCAATATGGTTAGGTTTAAATTCACCATCTTGACATTTGTTTTCTACTTTATCTGACCTTTATTGTTTCTCTTTTCTTGTCTCTGTGATTGACTATTTTTTCAGTTTTCCATTCTATCTTCACTACTTGCTTATTAGCTGTATTTTTCTTTAGTGGTTAATCTAAAGCAGGCTTTCTCAAGTAGAGTTCTGTGAGAATAAAGCTAACAGGAAATTATATAAATGAGTATTTTAAAATCTATTAATGATAGTACATAGCTCTTAGATGTACAGAATGAAAGTTAATTATGTACAATACATGTCTTAAGGCTTTAGGGCTTAATTTAGTATTTGCCAAATTTGGAAATTTTGTCTGGCCTTATAGTTTTACCCTATGTAAGTATATTTGAGTATTCAGCAACAAACTCAACATAACCCCTGTGCCTCTGCTTTAAGTGTATGTGTGTGTGTGAGCATGCGTGTGTACTGTGCATCAGGAGAGTAGGGTGGGAGGATTGATCTGTACTACAATTTTATAAACAGCCCTTAAATTGTACCCTGTTGTTGAAATCCTCTATCTAAATTGATAAACTCTAAAACAGCTACTGACTCTGAGCCCCTCCATGATTCTCCTAGAAAGACTACTTTCCCTTCTTTCAGAGGCACCCATGCAGTACACATCTAGGCTACAACCTGTCAACCTGTCTCATCTTCTATGTCCCAAAAAAGTTGTTGCTATCTCGTTTGTTAATAACTCCTCTCTCTTTGCTTTGCTACTTACTGGTTGATGACTATACCTTTTATTTTCCTTTTATAGTCTGTTTCATTTTGGTGAGACCTTAAAATGAGAAAATGACAAATGACAGTGCTCAGTGCCTAGTTTACCTTCTTGACCAGAAATCTTAAAGATTTTTAAGCTTCTAGTGGAAAGTTCATAATCACATACAGAGTAGAGAGAACAGCATAATGAAATGTCATGTACTGATGACTACCTTCCAAGAGTAATTTAAGCAAATAAAATTTAGTAATTTGTAGCCTCTACAATAATAAACTCTGTTAAGCAATGTTCTCTGTGACTGGCCTATATGGATAAGAATTACACAATATCTAGAAACCACTTTGTAAGAATAAGTGTGTCATATAATTTGATTTTGTAATCAGGTCAACAGTTCCCTGCAATATCCGTTACACAAAATTTCACAGAATTATTGCCCAAAAGGGGACACAGGCCCCACCGTCAATCCTCGTCTTGTGTACCCAAGAGTTGGGTGTATATGCTCCCATGTCTAGGAGCACGTGAAGTCCACCAATTAACTGAACAGGCAGGATCTCCTCCCTGCCTTTAATATCTTATTTATAGGTACCTTAAAAAGGATGTGTAATTTATTATAAATCTTGTACAGGCTAGATTGCAAACTTTACATAAAATTGTAAAATAGAATGAGATTTTAAAGAACTAAGAGCACGTTATGTGACAGACTGCTTGAGCATCCTGTGTGTATGTGTGTTCCGTTTTAGATGTGCTTTGATGAAAGTGTGAGAAGCACAAAACTAGTTAGGGAGCAAAATCATATCTCCAGTCCTTTGATAATCAGTCCAGATAGCAGAAAAGAAAGTGTTAGCTTAATCCACTGATGCATCTCTAAGACATAGATTTAGTAATGCATGCAACAGCTTTCTGTACTCTAGTTTATAAATGTAAAACTCCATAGAATAACTAGCATTTATATGGTACTTTACAGTTCACAAACTGTTTTTAAAAGGTAGCAAATACAATAAACCTTACAACAGGTCTGCAATATAGATATTATCATTCTCATTTTAGAAATAAAGAAAAAGCTCCAGAGACCTATGTAACCTGCCATAATTTATAACCTGCCACACAATTAAATGAGTTGAACTCAGTCTCACAACCCAAAACTTCACAATGAGGATGAGGCCTGTCTTTCCCTTTGACTATTTACCTGCTCTCTTCTCGAGGTGTCTGGTTCTTGTTTAATAGCTATAATAGCCAAACAGAATAATCCAAGGTTCCCAGATGGACATTTTCAGTTACCTGCATTTTCCGATTCCTTTGGGTCTCACTTACTGTTGTCCTCCACAAGTGGAAAGCGGACGTGAAGCTAGTGCATACCCTCCTCCCTTGGTGATGGCTGCAAATGAAGAGATTAGAACATTCAACCGCCAGGTCCCATCCTTGCTGTCAGTGGTTCAGGGAGCCTGGGTCCTGAATTGGTGATATTCACTTGCCTTTTCTCTGGTGTGCTGGGCATCTTAGGCAGGCAGGGCAGAGGGGTGATGAAGGGAAATCGTCTCCCCCTTCCTATTCAATTTTCCCTACTCTCTAAATGCTATCCTTCCCCTATGGCTACGACTACCTTTTCCAAACTAGTTCTTGGTTTGGCTGGTTCCAGCCCCTCCATCCAGATATCATATTCCTGCCCATAACCCCAACTCCTGGACTTACAGATCTGTCCTACTAACTCCCAGCTTCAGCTACATGCTGCTTTGATCTTCAAACATCAACTCCAGGTGACTCTGAGGATGCCCTCTGGAAAGGTAAAATGAAGACCAGACTAAAAACCCATTCCTCTCAACAACATTACCATTAAAAGTTTACTCACACAGAACAGTTTCATTTTATATGTGAAAGCAAAAAGTATGTCATCTAAATTTGGATTAAATTAGGCTTTAGCATTATCCCATGAGCCTCCTCATCCTATATAACATTTCTATGATAAGAACATCTTCTAGGTTAAACTCATTCCAACATAACTCACTCCTATATTGGGAAAGGCACAAAATTTAAAGTGTTTGCAAACCCTATGAATGTGCAAAGAACACACAAATGTACACTTACACTGAGAAAAATATGACACATCATATACATATTTTTTAAACCCCAAGCTTCTATTTTTTATGCTAATATACCAGTGGCAATTTCACAGTCTTCTTTTAAAGCTGGGGTACCTACTTCTAGCACATGCATTGCTAAATCTATGTCTTTAGGGGTGAATCCATACATAATTGTGATGAGTGTAACTACATTCAAAGATATTGTGCATAATACATCTAAGCACAAAGAATAGAAAAGAAACATATATTTAATAGACAAGAATATAAAACAAGAGGCTGGTCGGAATACTCTCGCACCAGGTTTATTCTATTGAAGTGATACGATTCACATAATTAACCCTTTCAAAATGTCTGAGAAACTGTTCTGAACTCCCTCATAAGAGATGGATTAGCTACGGAAATGCTTAACTGTCCAGAAGGTGGAATGCAAAAAGATATAATAGTGAGTCAGAGAGTGATCTAATACAAAAACCATGCAGTGACAGATCTAAATATAACTGCTCAAATTTTCCATTTCACTGGTTCATAATGATTGAAAATAATTATTTAATTTATTTTCAATACATGATTCTTCCAGTAATATTTTAATTTTAATGGGAAACAAAAGCCTTCAAAGATAAAAGTATATTTTATTCTACATGAGTTGTTTTAAAATGTAATGCTTCAAATTTAGTCATCTTATAATTCTAACCCTAAAACTCATTTTAAAATTACAAGAAAATAAATGAAGTACTTATTTTGCTTATTAAAAACAAACTAAATGATATAAAAATTCAGTTGAAGAAATACTTTATTTCGGCTTTTCTTTTACAACACATACCATCTAGTAACTAGCTTTAAACACTGAGGCACTGAGAAATATTTCTAAAATTTTATATACAATTCAGCAAACAAAAAAATACTCTCAAATCCCTATTGCCTGCTATCTAGACCTGTATAAACCATGTCTTCAAAAGCTAACTACGAAGAGAAAGTGACTGCCTAGAAGGGTCCACAGGGCAAGGACAAAGACTGTCTTTAGCAATGGAGTGTGAGTCTGCCACCAACTGTACAAGGCAGGAGGACACTTTGACTAAAATTAAAATTTCACTTTAGATTTGAAAAAAGATATGTTTCTTCAGCCAATTAAAGTTCTTATGAAAGTGATAAGCAACTAAAACTGGCTCTGATTAGCATAAGAAAAAGGAGGATTTCTAGAAGGCTCTCAGAGTCAACAGAGGCTCTGGAAGTCAACAGGCAGACAGCAGGCAAGACCAGTCAGGGTCACGCTGTGGGAGCTCCACCAGGCTCCTGGACAGGTCTGTGGAAGAGTCCCCACCTGGGGGAGCTCGAGGTTCCATGCCCAAGGGAGGTGAGGGGGCTCTGGTTCCCTCCTTAGTGGGAACAGGCCCAGTGGTCTCCTCATGAAAACGGGTGTTTTCAGGTAGGGAATAGATGCTAGGGAGCCAAAAAGCAACAAATGTCTACTGTAGATCATCAACAGTCTAGCAACACTTTAATATTTTTTGGTGTGAGTAATTCAATGATGTTAAGCCATATTCAGTTATAGCTCTCAGAGGACTCAAAGTAGGGCAATAAAGGAATAAACACCTTCTGTTCAGGTTCTACCTAAAATTTTTGTTCAATTCAGACTGTCATCAATATAAATAAAGAATTGATCTCTGACAGACTCTGGTGTGACCTATCTGGTGCAATATGTGGTACAGTCAAATAAAACAACATAGTTATTCACCTAAGAAAATTACACTTGTACACAATCCAAATACATTTGCAAACTGGTTATTTATCACTTTGATACAGAGGTATGTCTCAACACTTTTTAAAAGACCTAAATTTTATAAAGATGTTCGAAAGGGTAGGTATATAAATCCTTATTAACAACATTTCAAAATACATCTTTAAGATAATATTATTTATAAGTCCCCCTCCTCCAAAAATCCAGTATTACAAAATGTGGAAATGTCACTTACATAGAGATACTCAAGATTTAACTGAAAGGACTTTTGTTTGTTTGTTTGCTGGAAATAATACAAAAATAAATCTGAACTTACCGTGGCATTATTCCAAACCCAATAATAAAATACTTTACAACAAATTAAATACAAAAGAGCCTGCTTCTAAGTGGGGGCTGCGGTATGTGCATTTGCTCAAGTAGACAATTAATGCGTGCAGCTGGTGTAACCTTCAGTAAGTTTCAATCAAAGCCTGACAGCTACCAGTTATATTTCACACAGGGTAATTATAGCAAATGGCTTCCAGGCTTAATGTTCTGCCATTTCTTTTTCTTTCTGGAATGTAATCAACAAGATATTAAGATTGCTTCTGCTTAGCTTTTCTTTAATCTTCACATTTATAAAAATAAATATTCAATCATAAGACATTTAGTGAAAAGTATAGGTAAGGAAAGATTTGTCATTTAGTTGAATTTTTCTTAAAATAATTACTTCAACAAATGATATATTTATAGCTTTTTCATAATGAAATACAAAATCTTCATTATGCTTCTTTTTATAATTCCTAGACTTTTCGTGTCTGAGTGTCAGTGTGAAACTCTTTTGTATATGTTCAATTAGCAAAAAAAAAAAAAAAATCACAGCAGCTCCTGGAGGTCATGTTATTCTAAAACCTGATGCTCATACATGCACATTCTTTGTGAGTGCGACAACTAAAATAGACATTAGGATAATGAGCAGATGGTTCAGAGTTAAGAGATTGTGAGTAAATTTTTACACTAAAGTATTTAAAATGTTAACTCTTATATCCTAATATACTTTTTAAACTACATTCTACAACAATTGTATACGCCTTTAATCGCATTACACCTATACTAGGCTGAAGTGAATTTAGGCTGCTCTTTTAAAATGCTGCCTCTAATTATCTGCTTTCACTATCCTGGCCCAACCAGCACATCTTCAGAATCGAAGGAGTCCCGGAAGCTGTGAGTGCTCTGAGTGAGCCTTGCTCCCTCCTGGGCCTCTGAATTATCACAAAGAAATGGAGCTGAAGCACAAGCACTCACCCCACCTCTGTCATGAGACCACAGGACTTCTCATCATATCCTCCATGACCACCCGTGACCCCCATTCTAATGGCCTTTCGGTTCAGTACTCCTCCGTTGCTTAATTTTGTCATCACCACCTAACATATATATGTATATTATTTAACAGTCCACTTCCTTAAGTAGAAACTCCATCAAAGCAGAGGTTTGGCCTCTTTTGTTTACTGCTATGTTATTCTAGCCACTACAAGTGCCTGGTACATAACAAATACTCAGTAAAATATTCCATAAACAGATGAATACATCTCACAGACCTATAAACCAAAAACAATACTTCATTTATGTTGAAAAATACTTTATTTATTATGTTGGAAAATCAGATTAGGCATACTAGGCATACAATATACTCTAAAAAACAAGGAAAACAAAATTCTGAGTATAACAACAGTTGGATACAACATCAACTATATCTCACTGATGTAAATGAAGGTAGATGGACAGCATAATGGTTAGCTCCATCTGTCAGACTTCTTAGCTGTTGGGAATGGAAATCAACTTTGGCTGATTTACACAAAAAAGGAATTTACTGAAAGGTTTCTGGACAATTCCAAGGATTACCAGGAATGCTGCTGACAAGAGAAAAATTCTAAAATATCCTAAATTAAACTACATCAGGCCAGAGAGTGAGAAAAAGAGACAGGAGTAATTAACCATAAAAAGCTGGGGGCCAACTAACAAAAGACTCCGCACATTTATATGTTGGTGTTCCTAATCAACTTTCAGACAGCTATCTAAAAAGCAGCAGCCAACCACCAGATACCACCGCACCCTGCTTATGCAGGAATTTTCAGGACCGTTGCCCACAACCTATCGAAAGTAGTAAATATTTCTTCTTATGCACTGTGTACCTATCCTAGAACTGCCCCCACCTCACCTTTTCCCACCTTTATCTGTAGCCAGTGTAAATTCTTTCAAAACAATTTACATCTCTCTTTCTCAAAACATAATGCATATATAACAGAGGCTGTCATTTCCAGTACAATGGACATGTTTGCCTTTTCCATCTACTCTGCTGCTGGTGGTTCAGACTACATGTCCCAGGACCTGGTCTTTCTCCTGGCTAACATATGGCCCAATAAACTCCTTCTTTCAGAAAAACTTTTGGTCAAGAAAGTTTTTTTTAACATTGATGAACTATGTTAAAAAAAACAGACAGGAGCCAAGAGTCACCATGAACCAAGGTGGCAGAGCCCCAGACCACACCAGAGAGGTGGTAGGACCATGCTGCCCGGGACTCAAAGCCCTCACCACCACCAGAAGGAAAACTCCACTGACCCTACCTCTGAAGAACAAGCTTCAAACTCAAAATCCTGGGCAGAAACCTCAGCTAGTAGCCACCCACCTAACCTATATAGCAGGGCCCCACAGAGGTGTTCATTTGCCGGGAATGCCAAAAACGGGAGAAAAGGTTCATCACAACGGTGGTGTAAAACACACACTGCTTGGTATGAATGCAGGAGAAAGCTCTTCCCTGGAATGCATGTCTCCTAATACCTACATTACAAAGGATCCTACTATGCTTGACTAGCATGAAAGTGTTAGTGAAGTGGCTGTTCATGAGCACTATGTGTGAGAACAGTTTGAAATTAATATGCTAAACTTCACATATTTGAACAGCAATTTAGATTTCTGCCACATCAACTGGCATTAGAAATGTTACACTTATCTAAGGTTGCACAAAATAAGGGTAGCAAATGAAGTATTTTAAACCTCCGTATCTTCGTAACTCAACTGAAATGTTTTTTAAGGCATCAAAAATAAATACATTCATCAGGCAAATTAGCAAAAAATAATTAAAGTGACCCAAATAACAGGGATTGGGAGAGGGTGACCTCTCTGGTTACAGAGCAATCACTGACATGAAAATTCACTTGTTTGCATTTAAAAAGGATCTGAGCTCTTTGGCTAACAAGCCGGTTCTTTTTGCAGCTTTAATTTTGTGCAGACACAAAATACAAATAACTCCTGAATCTTAATCTACTTTCTTTTCTCTCAGAGGTGTGAAAAGGCTGGCCAGGTATGCCTGAGTTCAAGAAAGACAATCTGTCCCTTTCTTCTTCATTCAGCCTCATTAGGCTCAAGTGATGGGTACAAGAAGTCCTCTCAAAGTCTGTTACTCAGAGCAGGAAAATAGTTTTTATAAGCTCCCTGGAATCTGAAGAATCCGTCCACAAAGGGCACTGAAACATACCTCGTTAAAAACAAACTACAACAATGACAGTAACAGAAATATACAAATATGCTAAACACACTATTATCCAGCATAAACTAATCCAAAGAAGATGTAAACATATTTTCTACGTGTGATGCCTAAAAGTCCTAGAAAATACACCATTTGAAGAAAATCAATTCGTTTAATTCAAGGAACATTTACTAATAAGTACCTATCATTTCACAAACACTGGGCTAGGTGCTGCTGACACAAGAGTCAACGAAACAGACCACCAGCTCCTTGCCTGGAAATACAGTGCTAAGGACACGTAGAGGATATAATCACAGCAACAAAGAGATGTAATTTGTTAAATTACTTAAAGAAGTATGCCATTAGACTGAGGTGGTTTTAATGCCATGGTAACCTATGTAACCAAACCAACTCTAAGCCTGTAAAGGCAGCAAAGTTACAAAATCAAAACACTAAATACAACCAGTCACAAACAGCCAACTAGGGCGTGAAGCTATGGACAACGATAATTTCATTACTTTGCTTCCACCTTTTCTCTATAAAAGTCCTGCTGGTGAAGCGCTCCTAACCACTTCTGGCATAGTACTTGCCTGACTCAAATAATTTCTGTTCAAATAAATATTTAAAAATTTTAATACGCCTCACTTTATCTTTTAACAAATTGCAAAAGAGAAGACAACAGAATGTTATAAAGTTCTAATTTCAACACCAAACGACATGATCTTAATAAATAAAAAAATTCAAATCCTTTCAGATTTTGTAATACTTTTCACAAAATTCTCAATAGTTGTGGAACTTACAAATAAAAAGTTAACAAAAATTTTATAATTGCAAAGTCAAATGTATGAAAACCAAGGGAGAATGAAGTAAATATTAGACTGGCAACTCAATTTATATTTCTGAAAAATAAAATACTTAATTCATATTAAATAAATCTCTATGTAACAATAATGATAAGATGAAAGTGGGCTTTAGATAATGCAGAGAAGAAAAACATTTAGTAAACAGACAAATATATGAAACTGAAGTACAGAAAAAAATCCAAAGCCACAAAATTGCCTTATCAAGCTTTATCCCTTAATTCTACAATTTTTAAAACCTGTTCAATTAGGCTAGGCTATATGGCCAGTCTTAACAGAATACACTTCCTGAGCAGGTCAAAATGATGCTATTTCCAAGACTTGACCTCTTGGAGGAATTAAACGGAAGCAGATTATCCCTAACCACACAGAATAGAGTGACAATTTGGCAAGGAAGAGGCAGGGCAGTAAAAGAGAAAAAAGGACATTTATAAACACAGACACGTTAGGTAATGATACTGATGACGACAAACTATATCACTATACATACTGCGTGCTTATTATCTACCAGAATCCTTTTAAAGTGCATGGCCATTTACTCTTTTCATCCTCACAATGCTATTATAGAATACTAATGACTATTACCACCCTTTATGGATTAGGAGACAGAAGCATAGAGAGAGGTAAGTCACTTTCCCAGGGCCATAGAGCGAGGATTTGGCCTGCCACAGGGCCCACACTCATGAGATTAGTGGTTTTATAATAGCTCATATTTTCTCAATCTCTTTCTGAAACGCTGAACTGATACATGACTGATTTCAAAGTAACAGGTATTTTAGAACTTACAGCTATTTAATTTTAGATGAGTCCTATGGTTATTCCTTATTTTTCAACTACTTACTTCTGGCTGGTGAATAGAACAAGGAACTTGCCTGATCATGCTTAAAGTTGGCCAGAGTAAAACGGAATTTAAAAACACATGTATTCAATGAGTATTCTTAACCACCTGAGCCAGTGAATTCTATCATGGCATCAAGAGAGAAGTCTGCTTAATAAAGAGCTCCTTGGCTTTCATAAGATATCAACTACTTCAACAGGACAAACATCCAAACTGAACAAAAACCCCATAACTTATCATCTAACAGAGTTGACTATGACCATTTCTAGACACTTCCTCTGCCTCTGAAATGTTCGTGAAAAAAGTATAACTATTAACAGGTCAAGGAATAAATTAATTCCAGGGCACTGGAAATTATGTTCATGAAATGAAAAGTAGCCTTGCTGACATTGCATCACTATTTCTAGACAGCGTACTTGAACATCAAATAAATCTCACATCATGGAGATATGCCAAGAGCCAGTGACCTAGTTTTATTAGGATGGGAAAGAAATAGCAATCTGTCCTTTGAGACTAGTACCAAAATAGCTTCCTAAAGCACAGCTTCATGCTTTTAAAAAAACTTAAATAATTTTTCCATGCAAAGCAAAATAACAGCCAGAGCCAATATCAAATATGAAATTTTCTTTATGTACCCTCATAAGTTAATACTGGTTCTCAAAATGTTATCTGTATTTTTGAAATTTGGAAAAAACTAAGGATTAGTAGAATTAAGAAATTATTTTCAACATCTAATAATTGCCTAATGTAGGCAATTATACCACACCAGTAGATCAAGATTATTTTGAGAAACTCCATAAAGATAATTGGCTGATTCTGCCAATGTCACATCCAAAGAAAAATGCAAGTAATAAAACTTTTCTTTAAGTATCTTTATATTACATGTACATAAAAATATAAAGAAATACTGAACCTATATACAGTACCACCGAAACAAAATCTGGCACAGTATACACTGGCAAGAATCAAGAACAATTACTTTTACAAGAGAAAGAATAAGACACAAGTCTAGAAGACACTGGGACTAGGAAACATATTTATTATGGGATTTTCTTCTTGAAATAAATAATATGAAAAATAGGATAAAATTACCTCTTAGAAGAATTCATTGTATAATATCCATAAACTGTATAATGTCTACAAGACACACACCCATAATAACTCAAAGGTAGAAAATAAAAGGCTGGGTAAGATACATAAGATAAATGATCCTCAAATGAAGTAGGAGTTCACAGTCGACAGAATTCAAGGTAAAAACATTTACTAGGAAAATAAAGGTATGTCATACTGACAAAGTGGTATAAACCATAATGAAGATATGCATGATCTCTGTAAAACCAAAAAACATGGAAATGAAATATATACAAGAAAATCTGATAGAAAAACAACTTGACAGAAGTGTAATAGCAGTGGATAGTTTGACATACTTCTAATTTGAAAGATCAAAAAGAACATAATAAAGTATATAAAACTATGTATAACCCCTACAAATGAAAAGGATACTTTCTTGTTAAAGGCCACAAAATATATTTATAAAACCTGGCCAATGCAAGTATTATACAAAATGAAACTACAATCACTTTCTAAAAGTAGCACTACAGAAAAATTATCTGAACATACGATAATAAAACTAGAAATTAACAGATAACACCAAAAATAACTTAGAAATGTAAGAAAGAAAAAAAAACCCCACTATGAGTAATTCTTAGGTAAATAATAAAAATGCAAATCTAGAAAATAATAAAAGTGCTATATGAGAATAAATGGCAAGTGGCTAAAATTAGCTTAAAGATACGATCAAACTCCATCACTAAGAATGAAGATGAACTAATCAAATATTTGAACTGTTAAGTTAAAAAAATAATGACAGCAATGAGACAAACAAAAGGTAGAATTAATGGTCATAAAAGCAGGAAGTCATACATTAGAAGAGGAAAACAGTGAGAAGAAAAAAAAAAATCCAAGAGCTGGTTCTGTGAAAAAGCAAATCAGGAGAAAAGAACACAAAAATGCAAATTATAGAGAAACACCCAAATATTACAAGAAATTAAAAGGATTATAAGAAAATAAGATTTTATAAGCCTATGTTATACATCTGAAAATCTAGGTAAATATATTTCCTAAGAAATGTTCATTATTAAAGGGGAATTTTAAAATATCAAAATATATCAAGACCCACAAGTAAGATTAATACAAAATTTCAAGGAAGTGTTAATTCCAGTATTATTTCAAATACTCAAGAAATGAGATAAATAATAAGACTTCCTAATACTTTCTAAAGTGCTAATATTTAACTGCTACCAAAATCTCAAAAGATAACATATGGAATAAAACTTCAAACTAATCTCGTCTACAAAAACGGACACAAAAAATACAACTGCCATGTAAGCATATAGAATCCAAAAGTACCATTAAGCATGAAAGAATGATATATCATTACCAGAGTAGTTCATTCCAAGAAATCCAGAATCCTGTATAAAAGAAAACCTATCTAAATTATTCAAATACCAAAAAAATCAACATTATCAATATGTCGAGATAATTCCTTCATGGAATTATAGATGTATATCTAAAAGTAGAGGCTAAGAGAATGCTTTAATATTTAAATACCATAAGTGTTTCCACTAGTTATAAATCACACAAGAATATCTAAAATATATGATTAAATCAAAAATAGCAAGTTGCAGAAGAAAATGTATAATGATCATATTTTTAGGAAAAAATCTCTATATCTAGATTAATACATGGGTAGATGCATTTTAAAATCTGAAATGATAGGCATTAAACCATTAACAATAATTATCTACTGGGACTAATATTTCCATATTGTCTGAATCAAAATCAAGTGATATGAGACAACATAAACTACTACTTTTAAGTAACTTGTGGAGCCAGGACAAAATGACGTAGATGATAGAGGCTTTGTTCATCTCCTCTTGTGACCAAATCAAAGTCATGACAGAAACATGGAGTAAACAGCAAGCAGAGTCGTCTGGGGTCTAGATGAACAGAAGCCTTACAACTAAGGGAGAACTAAGAAATTACCCTACAACAGTATGAGGTAGGAGGGGATGAAAATGTGAGGTTACCTGGTCCCAATGGGCTAAGTGGGACAGAGGCCATAGCAGCGGCAGCTGGTAGCGGCAGACGTCTCTTAAAGGGGCCGTGTCCACAACTGGACTTTCACAGTAATGGACTTGCCAGCTCTGAGCACCAGTGCCAAGTCAGCTGCTCAGGGGGCACCAGGGACGTCTAAGGGGACACTGAGATTTTGGAGCAAGGGCCGGAAGCAAGGCTTCCTCCAAGACAGAAGTGCCGGCAGTATCCATTGTTCCTTTATTGAGCTTTATTGAGCAGACTCAGCATAGCCATAGCTGAGAAGTCATCAAACTGGATAACAGAAGTCCCTCTGCCCAGAGGATTCCCTGAAACTCCACCACCCCCAACTCATGGCCCATCAAGCCACATCCAGCTGAGTCCTCAACAAGTCTGGCGCTTTTTGCTGAGCAGCACAAGACCCACACTGGTAGCAGCTGACCTCGGTTTCTGGCATGATCTTTTGTGACAACTATAAGCATAGCGTTTGTGGACTGCTTGCTGAATCTTAACAGGTGGACTCGGAAGGGCACAGGCTGGATGGAGTTAAACTGGGCCTGCAGCTGAACCCCTGTCAGAACTGCACCACTGGACACCTACTTCACAAAATCAGACTAAGACTGGAAGACTTAGGAGTTTTACTTAGTACGTAGAAGCAGACACAGAAAGGCAGCCAAAATGGGAAGATAAAGAAGCAGAAACCATATGAGAAATCAGAACAGAGATCCAGGAATAATGGAGGCAAAGCAATCTAACAAATATAGAATTCAAAACACTGGTTATAAAGATGCTCAATGAACTTAGGGGAAGTGTAGATGAATTCAACAAAGAGATAAAAAATATAAAAATGGAAATGGAAATTATAAAAGAGAACCAGTCAGAAATGAAGAACACATGTGAGATGAAGGGTATATCAGAGAGAATCAACAGAGTGAACGAAGAAGAGGATCAAACCACTGATATAGAGGATGGGAAGCCAAGGACAACCAACCAGAATGGCAAAAAAAAAAATAAGCCAAGACTATAATAATAATTTAAGGAGCCTATGGGACACTATTAAATGTAAAAATGTGTCATTGGGGTACCTGAAGGAAAACAAGAAGTTGAAAAGCTATTTGAAGAAACAATAATGAAAAACTTCCCTATCCTGGTGATGGAAATAGACATACAACCCTAGGAAGCTCAGAGTCTCAAAAAGGATGAACCCAAAGAGGCCCACACCAAGACACATCATAATTAAAGTGCCAAAGGTTAAATACAAAGAGAGAATCTTAAAAGCAGTTAGTTATCTACAAGAGATCACCCATAAGACTGGCAGCTGCTTTCTCAAAAGAAACTTTGCAGAACAGAAGGGCTTGGCACAAAATATTCCAAGTGATGAAAACCCAGGATCTACAACCAAGAATACTTTATCCAGCAAAGCTGTCATTTAGAGTTGAAGGACAGATAAAGAGCTTCCCAGACAAAAATATGCTAAGGGAATTTATCAACACCATACCAGTATTACAGGAAATGCTGGAGGGACTTCTTTAAGAAGAAAAAACATGTACCAAAAACAAGACTAAAGAATGGTAATAATTACATACCTATCGACAAGTACTTCGAATAGAAAAGAATTAAGTACTCCAACCAAAAGATAGGGTTGCTGAATGGATAAGAAAACAGGACCCCTACATACGCTGCCTACAAGAGATTTACTTCAGATTAAAAGACACATGCAGACTAAAAGGAAGGAGATGAAAAAAGATATTGCCTTGATAGACCTAGAGGGTATTATGCTGAATGAAGTAAGTCAGATAGAGAAAGACAAATACCACATGATTTTATGTACATGTAGAATCTAAAGAACAAAATAAACAACAACAAAAAAAATGGAAACAAATTCATACATACAGAGAATAGTTTTTGAGGGCTACTAGATGGAAGCGGGGTTGGGAGGATGGCAAAAAAAGGGCAAAGGAATTAAGAAGTACGAATGGATAGTTACAAAACACATGGAGATATAAAATGTTACATAAGGAAAATAGTTAACAATGTGGTATTAAATATGTAAGGGAGAAAGAGGCGTACTAGATTTAGTGGGGTGATCACTTTGCGAGTTATGTGAAACTCTGATCGTTATGCTATACAACTGAAATAGGTATATTATTGTATGCCAACTATAACTGGAAAAAAACTCACTGAATTGTACAATGTAAGTACAAGCAACTAATTGTCTATTATATTTCAATAAAGCCGGAAAAAAAAAACTTGTTAATTACTAAACAAGTAATTCAATTTTAAAATTTCTCAAAGCTGTCTCCCATTATTATTTGTACTTCTAATCATGCATTAGTGATGTTTTCCTTTTTTTAAAAAAATAGCAATATCACATTTGTGTTTGAATGCTCTGTGAAGTAAATTTAAACTGATACCCTTATTTTCTTACTAACTGTGGTTACAATAGCTCTCACAGAAGATTTCCTCAAGGGACATAGACTCTGGGGGTAGGGTGCTCAAGACTTCCCCATTGGGGGAGGTGTGGTGGAGGAAACAGGTGATTTTCTAATGGTGATGTATTAGGAAAGGGACAGCAAAAGGAAGAAGACAAGAAGAAAGTGTAGGAAAAGGACAAAACTGGCTGCTGGCAGCTGGCTACACACAAATTGGATCACACAAAAGGGCTGCCAAATGAAGATTTCCTTGATTAGGAGTCACAGGGGTCCAAATATATATGCACAAAATGCTAGTATAAAATGAAAATTAAAAGGAAAGGTGAGACATGTGACTATAAACACAAATTCTATTGTAGCAGTATAATCCTATATGCAGGAAAAGCTTATTTAATAAAAGCCATTTTTACATACAAAGACAAGAAATCTAGATATTAATATGACGTTTTTCAGCACTATCACAATCATGACAGATGGTGCTCACTTCTGAGGAGCAAAAAACTGTAAAAACTGTTGAATCTGTTTCAAAAGAAATACTCATGCCAAATGCCTTTTAAGATTGGTACTCTTAAGATTGGTATTCATCTTTGTGGGTAACAGACCCTAGAAGCAGTTTAGTGAGTTTTCAGTGAATGAAAAAATAGCAACAATCAGTCTGGATGTGAATTAAGAGAACTTTTCTGATTAAGCTATCAATGATTTAACAAGAATAATGCAACTGAGTTCCGGTTCAAGATGGCAACATAAAAAAAAAATCCTGAACTCACCTCCTCCCGTGGACACACCAAACCTACCAGCCAGAACAATTTCCTCTCAAAGAAACCTGATAATTAGCTGAGCAACTTCTACACATTGGGCGAACGAGAATAAAACCACATCAAAATGGGTAGAAGCTGAGACACAACCTCATCACAAACCTCACCCACAGTGCCACAACATTCAATCAGGAAAGAACTCACAACTCCAACCTTCTCCCCTTGAAGGAAAGAGTTTAAACCCCACCTCAAGTACTCCAACTTTCAAGCCGTGCACCTGGGAGATAAAAATTCAAAACGTATAGTTTTGAAAGTCAGCTGGGTTCATGTACACAAGACCCACATGGGTATAGTGACCAGAGAAACAGTTCTTAAAGGACTTGTACAGATTTATCTGCCTATCTCCAGGGCCCAGTGCATAAGGAGCAGACTGAAAAGCTCCCAGTCTTTCTGTGAAAGAGGCTGATTTGCTTATCTTAAAGCTTCAGCCTAAGGGGCAAGCATCTAATTCAGCAAATATCTAGGGACCTACTGAAATACTCTCCAAAGACTGCTGAGGCCAAATTGTGCCATCTATGTGCTGCTACTATACCTTGCCCAGGTCACCAGTGTCTCCTAGAAATGAGATTGTGTACATGTTTGGCACCCCGATTTTTGTGGCTGCTGCCCAGGAGACACCCTTTGATCACCTGACTCTAGTGGCCAGCAGGGCTTATGTTTACAAGTCCTACAGGGTTATAACAAACAGAAGAGTTCTTAACCAGTTACACCCCATGACACAGTAGAGAGGCAATGGACAGAAAGGCCCAACATTTCTGTGAAAGAGGTCTATTAACCTATCACCATTGCTATAGCCTGTGGGGTAGCTTCTAATTAAACATACATCAAGGGGCTGACTACAATCTTCTCCAGAGACAGGGAGGCCAGGGGAGGCCAGGCTGACTACAATCCTCTCCAGAGACAGGGAGACCATCTTCACGCTCTCCATGTGCCCTGCTCCAGGTCATTGGTGTCTCCTAAAAGGACCTTGTGCACATGTCTGGTGCTTTAGTTTTTGTGGCTGCTGACCAGAGAACACTACCCTGATAGGCTGGCTCTGTTGCCAAGCAGGGCTTGTGTTAAAAGGCTCAGCAAGGTTCAACAAGACAGCAGCAAACAAAGAAACAGTTGTTAACTGCCTATCACCCCAGGACTCATGGAGAGGGAGCAAACAGAAATGCCCACATCCCAATCTTCCCCTGAAAGAGGTATATCTGCACACTTTAAAAGCTGATGCTTGAGGGTTGGGCTGGAATCTACAAGCTGACTAAGACTCTCCCCTTTGGGCCACCAACAGATCTTGGCACGTCTTCAAGTACTAGGAACCCCTAAGAATAAAGCAGGCTTCTTGGACAAAAACAAAGGTATGGGAGACAACTAAGAGCTATGGATGAGTTGAAAAATAAGGTTCATCTCCAAGACTGGGAGAGATGCCTGTTTTATCTAATACATAACACATAATATAGAGGGTCAAGAAAAATGAATATAGGAATATATTCTAAACAAAATAAGATAAAACTTCAGAAAAACATCTAGTGAAATGAAGATAAATGATTTACCTGATAAAGAAATCAAAATAACAGTCATAACAATGCTCACTGAGGACAGAAGAATGCATGAACGAAGTGACGATTTCAACAAAGAAACTGAAACTATAAGAAGGTACCAAATAGAAGCCACGGAGTTGAAGAATACAATAACTGCATTGAAAATACAATAAAGGGGTTCAACAACAGACTACATTAAGAGAAGGATCAGTGAACTCAAAGACAGGGCAGTGGAACTCATCCAATCAGAGCAACAAAAAAACATGAAAAAGAGTGAACAAAGATAAAGAGACTTATGGGACAACATCAAGCAGAGAGACATTTGCATTACTGAGGACCCAGAAAAAAAAAATGGAAAGGGGCAGAACACTTATTTGAAAAAATAATGGCTGAAAATGTTTCTAACCTGGGAGATTAAGAAAAAAAAAAAAAAGAACTAAGTTGCCAAGGTCACAAAGTTTGGAAATGGTTAAAAAGGAGATTTTTTTTTTTTAAAGGGCATCTTGACTCTAAAGTCCATACTGTTGAGCACTACTGACAGATTATTAATATGAAGCTCCTACTAGATTAAATGAACCCAATATCGAAAAACAAAATGATAAAAAAAAAAATAATGCTGAATAAATGATGACATCTTAAAAAAAAAAGCACAAATTAGTAATACTGAAAAATGAAAGTTTAAATCTTACTGGTAAATGTAAATACATAGGAAAATTCAAAGCAATCTAATGCTGTGTAGGTGGTAGATTTAAAAATCACTTATAAAGCTAACATAAAGGTTAAAAGACAAAAGTATTAAAAATAACTACAAAATTTGTTAATACACAAGATAAAAAGATGTAAACTGTGACATTAAAAGCATAAAATGTGAAAGGATTAAAAATGTAGAGCTCTAGAATGCATTTGAACTTAAATTGTTATAAACTTAAAAAAGGCTGTTAGTTGTTGTATGTACGCCTAATGGTAACCAAAAAAGCAAAAATCTATAGTAGATACACTAAAGAGGAAGAGAAAAAAAATTTTAAACATACCACTACAGAAAAATCATCAAAACACAAAGAGACCAATGGAAGAAAAAAGGAATTATAAAACAGCTAGAAAATAATTAAGAAAATGGAAGTAAGTACACAACTATCAATAATTACTCTAAACATACATGGACTAAATCTCCAAAGACAAAGACTCCCAGAAATAGAAAAAACAATCCTAAAATATGTATGAAACCACAAAAGACCCCAAATAGCCAATGCAATCCTGAGAAAGAAGAACAAAGCTGGAGGCATTACAATTATATTACAAATTACATTTCAAATTACATTACAAAGCTATAGCAATTAAAACAGTATAGTATTAGCTTAAAAACAGACATATAGACCAATGGAATACAATAAAAAGCCCAGAAATAAACCTACATCTATATGGTCAATTAATTTAAGATAAATATGCCAAGAATATACAATGGGGAAAGGAGAGTTTCTTTAGTAAATGGTATTGAGAAAACTGGACAGCCACATGCAAAAGAATAAAACTGGACCACTATCTTACACCATACACAAAAATCAATCCAAAATGGATTAAAGACTTGAAAATGAAATCTGAAAACAAAACTCTTAGAAGAAAATAAGTGGTAAGCTCCTTGACACTGATCTTGGTAATGATTTTTTTGGATTTAACATCAAAAACAAAAGCAAAAAAGCAAAAGTAAACCAGTGGGGCTACATCAAACTACACAGCTTCTGCACAGCAAAGGAAGCCATCAATGAAATGAAAAGGCAACCTACAGAATAAAATATTTGCAAAACGTAAATCTGATAAGGGTTAAATCCATAAGACAGAAAGAACTCATACAACTCAATAGCCAAAAAAAAAAAAAAATTTCAATTAAAAAATGGGCAGAGGATCTAAACTGACATTTTTCCAAAGACATATAGATGGTCAACAAGAACATGTAAAGGTGCTCAATGCCACTAATCCGGGAAAGGCAAATGAAAACCACAGTATTTTCCCCAGTTCAGTGCATTATTTACAATAGCCAAGATATGAAAACAACCTAAGTGTCCACTGATGGATAAATAAAGAAAATGTGTGTGTGTAATGAAATATTATTAAGCCATAAGATGAACCTTGTAGGCATTTTACTAAGTGAAATAGACACAAAGTCAAATACTGTATGATCTCACTTACATGTGTAATCCTAAAAAAGAAAAATACAGTATGGTGACTAGAGTTAATAATACTGTATATGTATATATGAAAGTTGCTAAGAGAATAAATTATAAAAGCTACCACCAGAAGAAAACATATTCTAACTATATGTGGTGATGGATTAACTACACACACACACGCACACACACACACACACGTACTTCATTATGAAACTAATATGTCAACTGTTTCTCAATAAAAAATAATGCAACTGAAAGACAGATGTATCTGTAGTCATTTAAGAAAGCACAATAAGCACTTCTTCTTCCAGTCAACAACCCAAAAGATGTTTTCCTGACACTGGACATGAGTCACCAAGAACAGTGATGAGAGAATGGAGGAGCCCTGCATATGCCCAAGTTTATGGTCCATAAAGAGGCGGAACCAAGCCAAGCTCAGTGCACCCTCTCAGCTGAAGTCCAGAAAGAACCAGGTAACTACTGTGCGGGACAGAGATAAGACTCCAGAAATCTAAAGAGGGTCCCTCTTAAGTATTCAGCAGAGTACTAGATACTATGTGTGTAAGGAAACTCTGGAGTCCAAGAACTACCTGAAAGGAGAAATTCAAATTCAATAAACACCAAGTAAAAGGATCATGAAGAAAACTACACCAAGACACATCATAATTCAAACTGCTCAAAACCAATTATAAAGAGAAAATTTTAAAGCAGCTATAGAAAAAAAACAGGTTTTATACAAAGAACAAAGATAAGGATGACAACAGATTCCCTGTCACACACACAAAAAAGCAACTAAGAAGTCAGTGGAATAATATCTTTAATGTACTAAAAGATAAATAAATGCCAACTTAGAGTTCTAGACCTAGCAAAAATATTTTCAAAATGTCTGATCAGTGTATTGTATATCTGAAATTAACATAATACTGTATGGCAACTATAATTGAAAAAATAAAAATATAAAAATTAAATAAAACACAAAATATTTTCAAATATAGAGATAAAATATAGACTTTTCCAAATATTCAA
>NW_006437784.1:685706-688889 GCF_000325575.1 Pteropus alecto
ACTAGAAATAACTACACAGGTATATATATATAAGATATTTTTCTAATTACTGAAATCTTTTTATAGACTAACTGATGATTTAACAAAAGTAATTAACCATGCAGTATGGGTTTATAGCATATATAAAGTGCATAACAATTGGATGAAGGTCAGAGAAAAACAATAAAAGTACTTTCTATAAATTCTTGTATGTGCAATAATTTATCACATGATGGTAGACTGTCATAATGAAAGATATTATATGCCCTCGAGCACATAATAACAAAGAATAGTGAATAAGTCAATAAAGGAGATAAAATAGAATCGTAAAAAATACTCAATCCAAAAATTGGCTCAAAAAAAGGAAAAGGGGAACAAAAACAAACAGAAATAGAAAAAAAAAATAAAATGAAAGATTTATATGTAACAATATCATCACAGTAAACATAAAGAGTCTGAACACTCCAATTAAAGAAAGCAACTGTAAGGTAGGATTAAAAAGAAAGACCCAACAAGTAGCTGCTTACTAGAAACATACTTTAAAAAGACAGAAATAGGTAAGAATAAAAGAATAGGAAAGTATGTATCAGGCTAACATTAGTCAAAAGAAAGTTGAAGTAGCTACATAAAAATCAGGCACAGATTTCACAGCAAAGAATATTACCAGGGATTAAAAAAAAAAAAAAAGATTATTTTAAAATGATATATAGAGTTCAATCCATCATAAGACATGACAAAACTAAATATTTCTGCAATTAATAACACAGCCTGGAAATACATGAAGCAAATATCAATAGAATTGAAAAGAAATGGCAAAATTCACAATTATTTTTGAAGATTTAAATTCCTCTCAATAATTGATAGAAGTAGAGAAAAAAAACCGTAAAGATACAGAAGAACTGAACAACACTATCAGCCAACTTAATTTAACTCGTATTTATAGAACATTCTGCCAAACAACAGAATATTTAAAAACTGCCAAGAAATTAAAGACCTAACAAAATGAAGAGACATACTGTGTTCATGGGTCTGAAGAGTCAATACCAAGATATCAAATCTCCACAAATTAATCTAGATTGAATGTAATCTCACTCAAAATCCCAGCAAGGCTTTTTTTTGGGTGTAGAAACTAACACACTAATTCATATGAAAATGCAAAGGATCTAGATTAGACAAAAAGATTTTGACCAACAAGTAAAAAACTAACACTACCTGAGTTTGAGATTTATTTTAATGCTATAGTAATCAAGACAGTATGGTATTGGTATCACGATAAAGACATAGATTAAGGAAATATAAAGACATAGATTAAGGAAACAGGAAAAAACTGATGAATGGAACAGCAAACAGTAACAACACGAATAATAATAAAGTATCTGCCCTGCCAAAGTACCAAAGTAAGCACAAGTACTATCCTCCTCAAGTCTCACTAAGGCCCTGTGGTACAGACATTATTACCTTCACTTTACAAAAGAAGAAATCTTGATATAAAGTGCAGAAATAACCTGCCTGATGAAATACAGTTTAGAGAGGGAGACAGGATTCAAGCACAGAGAAACTCAGCCCAGAGCTCTTCCATGAACCAGGACTTTGCCCACAGACAGAGTTGGTTGCTCACCAGCCACTCAATCACAAATACTGCTGAGTGGATAAGTGTTTAGTGTATAGAAGTGAAAAAAATGTAATCTTAATTCTACTGCTCTAAATGAGCCTTCTGGTTATCATTAGACTGGACAGGTAGGCTGTAAGATAAAATGCTCAGGGGCATGTACTGAGGGGGCAGGGGGAGGCTGAACAGGTTCACACTCTGTTTTGTACATTATAGTCATTAGATATTCAATAATCAGTCACCAAAATGGGCGCTTTGTGAAAAGCAAATTCAGTTTTATTTTTAAAAGACAGCAGAAAGGAATTGCCAATCCTAATTTACATAGGAAGAATTTGTTTTCCTTTATGAACTTTTTATATATTTCCTTTACTTGCTCTCAGAATCTGCTTTCTACACTGCTTCAAGTGATTCTTAAAACTAGTCCTTTAATTTGATATATAAGATAAACACTGTAGAATATTCAAATGCAAATAAGTCTATTTTGATCATAGCAGGACAACAGGAAAGTAATATGCTACTCACAAAATGATCTGTTTCTTAAAATACCAAGTTACTAGTTACTAAAAAAAAAAAATGAGGACGAGACACTAATATCAATCTGAGATCATAAGGAAATGAGAAACAAAATCACAGATTAATTCGACTCCACTACTTTATAGATATATAAAGCAATAAAGCAAATTTTAATAAAAAATAAAACATACAGTTGAAGAAAAAACATATTCCTGTAATAGTAATTATCCAATTTACTTTGTGTAACAACTCTTTGAAGTTAATTTCATTCTATCTCCTCCAGGAACAATAATTCACACATTTGGTTAACATTTCTTGAAGGCCTATCAGCCCTGTGGTCTCAAACTCTCGGAATTGGATGGTCTCTGGCTTCAAAAATGAAGCTTCAAAGATTTATATAGTTTTACATTTCATATTTAAATATATAATATTTTGACTTAATTTCTGTACAAAGTGTGAGATTTCAGTTGAATTTCTTCACTTTATTTTTTGCATATGGATGTCCAACTTTTCCAACACCATACTTTTTCCACTGAATTGCCAGTGTAGCTTTGTCAAGTATCAACTGGTTATATTTGTATGGGTCTATTGGGATTCTGTTGCGTTCACTGGCCTATCCTTTCACCAACACCACTCTGGGTCTGCAGGTAATAAATTCTCTTAGTTTTCCTTAATCTGAGAATATCCTTATTTCACTTTCATTTCTAAAGGACATTTTTCTCCTGATACAGAATTCCAGGTTGACAGTTCTTTCCTTTCAGCACTTTAGAAATGTGATTCAACTTTAAAAATGTCATTCCACTTATTTTTGGACTCCAATTGTTTCTAATGAGGAATCTAGTCATTCGAATCAGTTTCCCTATAAATAATGTGTTATTTCACTCTGATTTTCAAGAATTTTTTAAGGGGGAGTCTTTAGTTTTAAGTAGTTTGGTTATGATGTGTTAGTCATGGATATCTTTGGGCTTAGCTTGTTTGAGTTAACTCAGCTTCTTAAATTCTTATGTTTATGTCTTTTACCAAATTTGCAGAGTCTTCAGCCTTTACTTCTTCAAATATATATTTTTTTTCTGAACCACACT
>NW_006437784.1:688916-721701 GCF_000325575.1 Pteropus alecto
TCAACATTTCAGGACTGTCCCATAGGTCCCTGAGATTCAGTTCATTTATTCACAGCCTTTTTTGTTTCTCTCTGTTATTCTAATTTCTACTGACCTATCTTCAAGTTAACTCAATTTCTTTTGTAATCTCTATTCTGCAATTCAATCTACCCAATGTGTTTTTGACTATTGTATTTTTCAGTCCTAAAATTTCTGTGGGTATTATATCTTTTATTTACTTTTTAAACTTTCTATATTTCCATTTATTCATGTGGTATAAGGCCTAAAACTAAGGCTCAGTATTATGTACTACCTAATATCCAAGGAAACCAGGGGAACCACAAATGACCTGGCCACAAGTTCCCTTCCCCGCTTTGCTCCCGTGGATAAGTCCCCTAGACAAACAAACTTAAGTAGGGATGGTTCCTACTTATCCCTGGGGAATGAATTCCAATTTCTTGCCAGACTATGGAATTATTCAAACAAACCAATCACATCCTTCCATGGGAACCAAAGGGCACCCCAACCTCTTATCACTAAGCCTGCCATCCAAAGCCTGTTTTTTCACTCTGTTCCCAAGTGCAACTTGTGTGTGGCCCTGTAGGACTTGTGGTGTCTTCTTACCCCGGACTGTGAGTATTTGTGGCTGAATAACTGCTACAAATCACATCTGTCCACTGTCAGGCGTCATGTATCTGTCCATCTCCCAAAACCTAGGAAAGGAATCCCTCCCTCCCCAACAAGGTGAAGAGGGAGTAATGGAATAGTTTATCTTTACTTCTTGGAGCATTTTTGTAATAACTGCCTTAAAATCTTTCTCAGATAATTCCAACACCTGTCATCTTGGATGGCATCTGTTGATCTTCTTCTCCCATGCAATTTTTGTTTTAGCATTCAATCAGCTTGGTTATATTCAGGCTGCACCTTCCAATCAGTCTTCTGTGGATTATAGTTTCAGTGTTAGCTATGTTTTCAAGGGTTTCAGCCGGTTTCAGATCTGGGCAGTAGTCCACCACTTGGTTCAAATTCTCAAAGTGTCTGGTGTGCTGTTTAGCATCAGAGAACACATGCTACCCCAGGAATGGTCCAGGAGTTCACAATCGATTTTATGGGGCTCTCTTCCTGTGCTCTTCACTCTTTACCATCTTCCTGGTACTTGCTGGTTCCCTGGGGCTCCCTGTCTTTCTGGTCCTCTGGCTAGAACAATGGGGTTGTGTTTACCTTGCTGTCTTCTGCACTCCAACACCCACGTCTAAGGTAGATGGATTGAGAAAAGAGAAGGAATGGGCACTTGTTCTCACCCTCTTGACACAACAGATCCTCTGACTGAAGAGACGGTTCTCCTCCTTCAGAATTTTTGGTATTTTGAGTCCTGGCTGCTGTCGCTACCAGGAAATTCACTTCCCAGTTTCTTGAACCTGAACGAGAGAGATTCTCCTGGAGTCCTCTCTGTGCCAATGTCCATTTCTCGGTTATTTCAGACCTGGCCAGTAGATGCTAGGAAAAAAATAAATTCCACATTTTTATTTTCAGCCCAGACCACTCTCCTAAACTCCACATTTACAAAATCATATACTTGATAAATGCTGCACTTAAATGTTTAACTTGGATTTTTAACCAAACATGTCCAAAACAATATTCCTTATTGTCTCTTCCAAACCTGCTCTTTTCATAGCTCTCTGCATCTTCAGTTACTCCAGCCAGAAGCCTTGGGTTCATTCTTTATATCCCTCTTTTACATTACTCGTCCAATCTGTCAAGAGATTCTCCAGAGCCAACCACATCCCACTACATCCACCACCACTGTCCAGTCCAGGCCCTATCACACTCCACTAGAATTACAGCCACAAGATCCTGACAGGAAAAAGCTCCTGCCTCTAACCTGGACCTACTGATGTTTACCCTGGCATGGTAACCAGACAAATCTTTAGAAGCCTAAGATAACACTGCATCTCTGCTGACAACTTGTGGACCCTTCTCAGTCAGGGTAAAAGCTATAATCCCTTTATGCTGACTCCACTGCTGCTTCTCTGACCGTGTCTCCTAACATTCTCCTCCTCCTGTCTGTTATGGTTGCAGTGGTAGGGTTAATGTTCTAGGCATGCTCCCATCTTAGCCCTTTATCCTAGGTGTTCCTTTACCTGAAATGCTCTTCCTCCTATCTGTGTGACTAAGTTCCTCGATCCCTACTAGTCTTAACTCCAATGTTACCTTCTCAACTTCCTGTCTTAGAGTAGAAATCCCACCCCTCCTCAGAACCCTTGCCCTATTTCTTTTTCTACAGCACTGTGCACTTCCACCATAACTCACAACTTATTATTTACTGCCCCTGCACTGGAATGTCAGCTTTTTGGCAACAGAACAGCGATCTTTCCTTGTTTGTTCACAGCCGTATGCCTAGTGTCTACACTGGTGCATGGCTCAAAAAACATTTGCTAAGTGAATAAATATGCCTGGAACACAGTATGTAAGCAAAAGGAGCAGCAGTAGGAGAGAAAGTTAGAAAAGTGCTGGGGAACTTACAGGCGTTGTAAACTGAGGCTGATAGCTGACAGAATTTACACCTTTTCCAAACTCATGATTCCCAGTTGAAAACTGCCTTATTTCTGTTGAATTCCAACAACTTTATAATGATAGAGTGGTTATGATACTTGTACACATTTAATTTCTCCTACAAGATTTAAATGGGCAATTCCAAGGAAGCACTGAGTCATATGTACATGCATATATGTATATGCATGTGCATGCATGTGTTTACATGTATGTCACACATGTGTGTACATGCATGCATGTGTGCATATGAGTATATTTGTGTGTACGTGTATGCATGTGTGATATAGGTGTGTATACATGTGTATGTATATGTTTGTGTGTACATGTATGTGTTCGTACATGTTTCTTCCACAGTAACTTACAAAATGGCCTGTCAACAGTGGGAAGCCAACAACTAACATCTAAAAAACCCTCATTAGACAAAAAGAAAGTGAAGTGGTCACTGAATCACATTTTAAAGTACAAAGAAATGAGGTATGTTAATAAATGTACAAGACCTCAGAGAGCTGAATGCGTGCTGGACTTTAGAGAGATCATTTAGGAAGCAGTCCGTTAAATCTAATGGTGCTGTCCATTGTTCATAATACGGGTAACTATCTGACATTTTATAAGCCTCTTTAAAAAAGCAGTCTTATTTTTGTTGTTATACTTTTCTTCTTCCTGAAATATTAATCAGATTTGGCACAGAAAGGTCTTTTGCTATTTATGAAAATCAAATTCACCCTCACAGGATGATGAGTCACTCTTGAGGATATTCAAAGGAATAAGCTCAGTTTCTGATATAAATTCTAAGAGGATTTCAATAAAGGTTATAAACAAAACTTTCCAAAATGAATACTGTGTTCAGGATAAGACACACAGGATTTAAAAATTTATCATTACTTCATAGACACATCTTAAAATAGAGTTCCCAGACACCCTGCCAAGAGACTGTCTTATTGCTAAACACAACCAATGGTGAGACAGACAGTGATGCCCCATCTCTCACCCTGGAGGGAAGAAAACAGACAAAATTGGGGACTCTTGTCCTGGTTTGTGAAACCTGATTGCTCTAATTTTCTCCTTTTCCTTTTAAATTTGGGAAATAGTCAATGACAATAATAATTATTGAAGATGCTTTTCCTGAAAAGTTTCCAGGAAGAGAATGCTAAAAGTGTACACACAGTTAGTCACCACCTGAATTAAGAGATTAAAGTTGTTGTCACTCAAAGTGAGACAACCTAAAATTAAGTGCCATCAAATCAAATTAAAATGAACACAGAACATGACCCATTTAGAATTCTTCGCAAAATATTTTAACCTAAACCTGAACATGAAGAAATAACTGTTAAACTCACAATGTGCAAACCTCAGTATTGGAAAAGCAAAATAAAAACAACTACAAACAACATTTTGAAACAAAATGTTAATATTGTTCAGTGTGATAATACTGTTGTGGTTATGTAAGAGTCTGTTCTTATACTTAGGGAAAGCATGCTGAAATATTTAAAGGTACCCCTTGTTATTTTGAAATGATTCAGCGAAAAAAAATGGAAGTGCATGTGAGAGTAGAAGATGGAGGGTGGAAGAAGAGGAGACATAGGAAGGAAAGATCTTTCTGAAGAATATAAACAGGTTCATTTTACTGCCTTTCAAATTTCCTAAAGTGTGAATATATACAAAGTAAAAAGCTGGAGAGAATAAAAGAGAACCACAGAGCAGTGGAAATACTAGACATCTTGTCCAGTATAGTATATATACCCAAGCAAGAAGTCCTAACATTATCTTAGTTATAATAAAGCTTCTTGACACAACCCCAAATCCTCCAGTAGAATAGAAGAAGCAATAAACAAAAGCAAGGAATGAGGGAACCTGCCAACATTTTGTGTGCAAAGAAATTTTTAAACTGTCCAATAAAAATAGCTTAATCCTCTGAACTTGTTTTATTCGATTCTTATAAATATGTGAAAGGGTGGCACTGTTTGAGGAGCTATTTATAAAAGAGAATTTTATGTTATACTACTGGAGCATTCTCCCAGTTGGAAAGAAGAAAGTTTAGCTCTTTCTTGAAGGTGAAAATATTTGAGAAAAGAGTAGGGCTACGTAGTGTACAAAAACACCCAATATAACTTAAATTATTGTAGGAAGGTCCTAAAGTAACAATTTTAATTATTTTTAAATTTGCTAGTAATTGAAATAACACTGTATTTTGTATAATATTCATCTTTAATCAAAAATATATACATATATTGCAAATAAAAGTACTCGTTTAAGTATATGATAGTCAATTACATTCCATTTTTAAATTACATCTGATATAATATCATTTTTAAAAGTTCATTTGGTTTTAATATTTCTACACTCTGATGGCAGATGATTTCCTTATAGAAAAATCTAAAATTTAAAATACCAATCTAAAAACTGCATTATAATGGTCTGTTAATATTCATATTCACTAGGAATATTACTATCTCTTCAAAATAATCATTTTCTAACTTGTTTTAAGGAAAACTATAAAATATGCCTTAAAAATAATCACATTGTTAGTCAGGTTCAAGTTCAAGTAAACAAACAAACAAAAAACCTAAATGCTAGGTTTTAATCAATTGTTTCCCAGTAAACTGTTATCACAATGGGCAGAAGTGATAATAATATGACAACCCGGATCATCAGGTTAACTCTTTTATGTTTATCAAATACACAGTAAATCCAAATAGGGAGGTGCAGTTTCATTTAGATTAATGGTAAAGCATTCTAAATTTTATGATAAATTTAATAAAAAATTTAAAAATAACGTAATTATGAGAATATGTCGTCCAAATTCAATCAAATTTACAAAAGCTGGGTTCCAATTAATAGATCCACTATCAAGGAGGACCCTAAAGAACTTAAGTACACTGGGAAGAATATGCTAGTTTCTAGACCTCTTATGGTACACAGATAGCTCATAAGAGAAAACGGAAGGAGCTAAAGCTATCACCTTCATTCCTATAGTGTCATCATCAATTAAGCTTTTTCATCTAGTCACACACAACAATACTCTCATACAACTGTTTTACTTTCTGGTGCTTTTAATATAAAACATTTCACATTCAAGGCATGGAAAACATCCCAATTTTCAAGTTCATCTTCCTTCCATCCCCCATTTCTACCACATACTAAGTCCGTGTCCAAAAAAAAAAAACCACTGTAGTAGTTCTCTAGAGCTGCTAGAATATATTATCAAAAACTCAGTGGCTTAAAACAATGAAATTTAATTCTCATAGTTCTGGAGGACAGAAGTCCAAAATCAATATGTTGCTGGAATGGTTCCTTCTGGAGGCTCCAAGGAAGAATCTCCTAACTTCTGGTAACTACCAACAATTCTTGGCCTCCCCTGACTTGTCAACACATCTCCCCAATCTCTTTGTCTTTACATGCCCTTCTCCTCTCTGTTTCTCTTTTGTCTGAGTCTTCACCTCTTCTTATAAGGACATTTGTCACTTGTTTTAAGGTTCTTTCAGATAGTCTCATCTTAAGAATCTTAACTTAATTACATCTGTAAAGATACCTTTTCCAAATAAGGTCAAACTTACAGGTTCCAGACTGATGTCTTCTGGAGGACCATCATTCAATTATAGTCCCTATCTTTCTAAGATTAGTTATATCCTAATTACTAATAAATGCTTACTTTGTAAAAGAATTTCTAAAACATATTATCCTTTTTCTAAACCTTGTTTTTATTTCGCATATTCGCTATTTAATAATACTTTTCAATTGGACACATTTTCTTATAAATATTTCTTTTAACGGTTTAGTCACGTGAAAAAAGTTGGCATGATAGAACAGGTAGATAGTAAATGTTTTCACCCACCAGAACAGCATTTTCAGGGATTATCAATGTTGAAAACTTAGTGAGTCTTACACATTGATCTGGGTAGTCTTCAGTTTCACTGAATTATGTTTTAGTTTCTACCTCTACACCCTAATCAGGATAAATACTCTTATTATAAAGTTACACATACAATTTAACCTGTTCAAATACAAACATGCCTGAAGTGTTCAATACTGCCTTTAATTTTTTACATTGTTACTGTTATTTCATTCATATACTGTTATCAATGTGCGCATCCTCAAATGAAGTCCCCTTTTTGAATGAACAACTTTACAAAATGTGCATATCTCCAAATTTTCTGTATCAAACAAAAGAACAAAAAATTCAGATTTATTGGGTTATGCAAGATTTCATTATCAATGCTAGAAAAGGGCTTTCTTAAGTGAGTTTTCCAAAAGAAGCAGCTGGTCTACCATTTTTTTAACAGAATAAGCAGCTCCTCTTCAGCTCTAAATTTACTACCCCCAACCTTTGTCTTGCTGTACAGATACAAGAAAGCTGGCACAAAGCCTGGGCAGCCCTGTCCCTCCTCCACTGGGATATGACTATGCATGTGATGCTCTCGGAGGGCGCGCACATTTATAGACCCACATAAAAGTTACAAAATAGCAGTGTCACCCTGCAAGAATAATGTGACCAGTACAATAATTTTTAAAGTTAAGAAATCATACAGAAAAGCACAGGAGAAAGCTCAAAAAGAGAGTAACAGCCAGCGTACCTGCCGTCTTCACACCTACATAAGTTAAATGAGTGCGTTTTGAATAAAAGAGTGCATTTACTACTGAAGCAAACAATACAGCATTAATCTCTTTACCCAAAATGTTACCTCTTCAATTAACACGTTTTTGCCTTATGCCCTGTTTTTAGGAACAAATAGGCGTGAACAATTCATACCTCCACCAGGAATAATTGCCATCTTTGTTTCAACCAGGCCCATTTTTGCAGAGGAAGCTAAAAAGGAAGGAAAAAAATTAAGTAATATTCATATCATTTAAGTCAAATGTAATAACTTGAAAAAGTCAGTAAAATAAGCTATAAATACAGTAGTCCCACCCTTATCCACGGAGTATTTTACTGTCCACAGTTTCAGTTACCTGAGGACGAAAGCTGTCCAAAAATATTAAATGGGAAATTCCAGAACTAAACAATTTGTAAGTTTTAAATTGCATGCTATCTGAGTAGTGTGATGAAATCTCCATCCCTCTCTGTCCTAACTAGGGTCTGAGGTATCCCTTTGTCCAGCATTTCCACACTGTAGACGCTACCTGCCCTTAGTCACTTAGTAGCTGTCTTAGCTATCAGATCAATTGCTGCAGTTATCGCAGTGCTTATATTCGAATCACTCTTATTTTACTTAATTGCCTCAAAGCACAAGAGTAGTGATGTTTGCAATTTTGATATGCCAAAGAGAAGCCATAAAGAGGAAAAAAAAAAAAAATACCCGGTCTAAATAGGGTTCAGTATTATATGAGGCTTCAGGCATCCACTGGGGCTCTTGAAATGTATACCCTCGGATAAGGGGGAACAACTGTATTCTGTTTACAAATTAAATTTGTGTCAAAGATCTTTTTCAAAATCACTTCAGAAAGCATTTAGCTATGAAAATAAGTAACACTCTAAATTATATATATTAAGAGATTCACAAATTTTCTGTAAAAAAATTACTTGGCAGTGAATTAATTTCTGATGCAGAAAGACCAGGGTTGTAACTACATAATCTGACCTGATACTGCCAAGTCATGTTTGAAGGATTAGATCCCATTAATTATCCAGGATGCGGAGGGAGGCTATGTCTGACAAGTATGAATTCTTTAGCTGCCTGAATAGTCCTCCAGATCAAACGGCTTAATATATATCAGATATGGCAACTTTTCAAAACCAAATCTCTGGATATTTTTGACAAATGGTTTTACTGTTCTGAGAGCCAGACAGGGCTCCTTTTTTCATGTTTGTTTTAGGGCTACTTTAAAATATCTTAATTCTTTATTTGCATATCCAAAAGTACTTGGACGACCTTCCCATATCCTAATTCCCAGAATCTGCATTCTTTCAGAAATGAGTTACATGTATCTTGGCTTTTCAATTTAAAAACCAATGATTTCATACAAGAAAACAGAGATCCAAAATGAAAAGAGGAAAAAGTACACATGGACTAGCAACTGCAAATCCCAAGAAAGTCACCCTTTTAACAGGCAGCTCCATCAGAAGTAATAGTGGGAACGAGAGGAAGAACAGTGCAAATATTTGCTGCATGCTTCATCTAGTCCTTGGTCCTGGAGCCCCTTTATGTGACTACAATGAGGAAACAAGGACACAGACAGCACTGTTACCATACAGAAGATAATATGGAGGACAGTAGTGGCAAGACGCAGTGAAGTAAGGGGCTGTGATGCCAGATGGCCTGGGTTCACATCCCAGTTCACTGATTTGGGGTTTGTTATTTCACCTCCCTTGAGCTTCCTCAAGCACCACAAAGTGCCTATCTCACAAGGCTGTTAGAAAGAGTGAGTTAATACATGTCAAGTGCTTAGATTCGCACTGGACACCAAGTGAACATAGAGCACAGAGCGCTAATTGTTTTCATTACTATTTTTACAATCACCTCATCCAATCCTCAAAAAACCATCCAGGAAGAAAATGAACCACAAAGAGATTAAGTTATTATTATTATAGCTAAAATAATTAAATACTTGGACATAGACATAGATTAACTCATTTAACTTGCACAAAAGCAAATGTCATTTTCCCTAATTTAGAGAAGGAAAATGGTCTACAAAGGATAGGACCTAAGGTTCAAACTCAGTTCTGTCTGACCCAATTCCTGTTCTTCTTTCTTATTGCCAAGACTGAAGAAAGACTATAAAAGACTATTTTAACTGGAAATTTTAAATACTTCATTAAGCCCAAGAGGTGACTTTTTCTAAATGTTCTCAACAGGAAAAGAACAAAATATTTGGAATTTTCTGAAGAGTAAGAACAAACCTCGTTTTAAAAATGTTTAGTTTTTTCTAAAATTAACTCTTACCTGCTACTCTTATATCACACGCTAACGCCAGTTCAAGACCACCACCTAAAGCGAATCCATCTATTGCTGCAATCGTTGGCACTGGTAGATTAGCTGAAATAGAAAGATTTTATGCTTCTTTAGTAAATTAACTTCCTGTGTAATTTATTTTAGGTTTTTTTCCTGTGACTATGTTTTTTAAATGGGATATTATATACAGAATTGTGTATCCCTTTTGCCTTTAACAAAATAAGCATTTCCTTCAGTGTTATTTTTCAAAAACATGAAATGACTATATGTGCAATCTCCCCATATTACTGAAATACTTTCATAAATATTTTTTGTTGAAATTAAGAGAATCATAGATCTGACTTCATAATTTTAGAGCCTAAAGTCTTATATGAGATGTTGGTTCAGACAAATTTCAAGTTGAAATGATTTAGTTCACAATCCTTTATGGTTACCTTGGTGCTCAGAATGATAATCTCATTCGAAGAAGTAATAAATACATCTACTCAAACAAGACAGAAGCAGTTCAAGTGCTGCTGGGACACTGACACACTAGTTCTATCAGTAAGTAATGAGTACAATGAACAGTAGCTAGAAAATTATCAGGCTCCACCTAATACCACACTTTCAGTGGAAGAGGCTCAGAAGGCCAGAGAACCTACCCAGAAGCATGACTGGGCAAGGTCAGCCAGTTAACCAGACCTTACTGAGTCCAGAAACAGAATATTATTGTAATGAAACTTTTGTGAATTAAAGTATAGATTTTATTTTTATAACTGGTTCAAAAACTAGTTATTCTGTGAAGCAGAATCCTTCCTATTTTTTTTTTTTTTTGACTATAGTCAACCTTAATATATAAATAGAATGTGAAGCTAAGCTGGTCAACCTTAATATATAAATAGAATGTGGATATTAAAAAGGTACCATCTCTTAATTGTTCTCAATTTAAAAAGAGAATAGTTACATAATAGAGGTGTTAGCTAATGCTATGGTGGTAATCAAAGTACAATATATATCAAATCAACATGTTGTACTCCTTAAACATATAAAATGTTATGTCAATTATAACTCAATTTAAAAAATAAATTAAATAAAAATGAACCATCCCAAAAAATCTCTCTTTTACAAGTTATTCTGATATGTGAAATTCTGCAGACAAAGAGGTTCATTCCTTGACCCCTTTGAAAATATACAAAAGTACACTTTTATTCATATGTGAAAGAATTCTTCAGATTTATTCTAAGAGCAAAGTCTGAAAAGGCTGGAATGGAGCACATATACATGCTGCGACCTGAAGAAAAAGCACTCCCGAGAGAGCCGGGATGGAGAGGGCATTGGAACAGTGCATATTTCACTATCTGTACCTGTCTAAACATTTCAAGGGAAGATAAGAGTTTGAGAGGACAGGTCAAATTCAAAGGTGCTCCATGTAATGTGCTTTAGAGCAGCAGTCCTCAACCTTTTTGGCACCAGGGACCAGTGCTCCTATGAGATGAAGAAGCTTTGCTGGCTGGTCCACTACTCACCCCCTGCTGTGCCACGGACTGGTACTTGTCAGCGGCCTCAGGGGTTGGGGACACCTGCTTTAGAGCACACTTGATGACAAAATGAACAGAAAGCTAAGTCGGTGTTTATAATCATGATATGAGTTTAATGGAAAAAAAAAAAAAAGAATATCTAGTTAATTTTATATGACAATAAGGAAGAAAAATCAATAAAGGAACATAATGGCAAGTTAATATTGAGTGGTTTCCAAGATCATCTCCAGCCACTACAAGTAAAAATATGGAATTGCTTCATTACCTAATCCTCAATACACCTTCCTTTCTAGGAACCCAGCTATAGCAACTATTCTATTTCCAGACTCCAATCTACTACCTACCTAATCTGAAGTTTCTCCCATTAAAAAACAAAAAACAAAAAACACCTTTCTCTAGGCCTAGCTAAGGCCTTGGCTCACCATCCTCTAAGACAAGCTTCTGGAAGCTTATTACCCATGCCGGCTCACCTCCGCCACACAGCTGTAGTCCTACTCCACCTCATCACCTCACTGAAACTGTTCTTGCTCTGGTTACCAGTGACCTTGACATTGTCCAATAACCAATGGGCACTACCTGGTCCCTATTAAAGGTGTTGCCTCTGAGGATCAGAGGCATTCATCCTGGACACTCCCTCTCCTTGAATTCTTCTCTTCATTTGCCTGCTGGGTATTCCCTCATCTTTCCCACCTTTCCATTTACCTCTGGTTAGTCTCGGCCTTCTCTCCCTCTCAAAAGCTCATTCCTACCATAACTTTTACCACCTATTTAAACCACTATTTAAATACCAATGATGTCAAATCTCTATCTCAAACCCAAACTTATCTCTAAACTGACTCTCTTTAGCTACCTGTTGTAGGATGTATCTACTTAAATGCTTTATCATGTTCAAATTAACTTCTTATCAATCCTCTAGATTCTGTTTCACTTTTGGTAGCACCTCCAACCACCAAGCTACCCAAGACGGACAACCTGAAGTCATCCCAGATTCCTCCTCTACGGGTAGAGTTCTGCGTCCCCTCATTTCTCACCATAGAAGGTCTCTAACTGACCTTCTTCACCTGTACTTGGCCCTTTCCAATTCATCTTCCATATTTCTTAGATGATAATCTTTCTAAAATGAAAACACAGTCATGTTATTCCCTTATTTAAAACTGTATAATAACTTATTCTACATTCAGGATAAAAATGGAGAAAACTTTTAGTACAGCATGGGAGGCGCCTGATAAACTAAGGTCTGTCTACCTACTCAACCTCTCCAACGTAGACACCTAGTGTGTTTCTGCCTGAAACTACTTAAAGCACCTACAGAAGTCATTCCCATCCATTCCTGAGTACAAGCTGTCCTCTTCCTGGAATGCCTAGCTAGCCCCTAATTGTCTCTCAAGGCATTGTTCCAAAGTCCTTTCCTTTATGTTTCCATGGCACTCGGTACACACTTTTCTATCAGCATTCACCACCATACTGCCCATTCTGAAACAAAGATCAATAACATCACACACACTAATGCTGGTCAATAACATCCTTCTTACCACTCTGAGACAACCCTTAAGATTTTTCATTGCCTACTCTGTCTCTACTACATTAAACCTGGCATTCTTTCTACTTTTCTGTTTATTATTAACTTCTTTTACTTAATATTTTTTAAAAAATGACATGAATATATACAGCCCTATAGAGCTACAGAGAATAAAAACTGCAGAGTTCCTACACTAGAGAGCGCAACAGAAGAGTGTGAGGGTATTCTCTCCTTACTGTGTGAAAATGCTAGTCAACAGTGAATGCTAAAAGCACTCAAATATCTGCTGCAAACTGACTTCAGAAAGAGAAATAACAAAAGTGAGTTTTAAAGGGCCTCCAAAATCAAACCCAGGCCTGAAATACATGTACCACTGAGTTACAGTTTCTGAAAATTCCAACCCATAGTAAGCAGGTATTGTCTCATATTCCTTATATTTGTCCTAAACACAAGAACAAATTGATGTGATGTATATGGGAAGAGGAATTTTTCTTCACATCAAATTGTGCACTGAAAATGATGACTAAAGAGAAAGGTTGAAGGAAAATTTTGGGCTGTAAATCATGAAAGTAATATTCTATAATTTCATAAGCCCTGAAGCATAACAGAAAGAACACAGGAAGATTACAATTCCTGGTCCTCTATAATGTTGATACTGAAACCAACACAAAGGGGACAACTGCCTCAAAAAGAGCCAACAAGGCTTTGCTCTACATTGTTTAATTAATATTCTCAAATATCATACTTAAAAAATCACACTTAGCCAATAGAATATTAAAAAGTACCATTTTTTAGAAGTATAAAATACCATTTAAAAAATTTATTGCACATAAAAAAATGCAAAGAAAATTAGTTAATAAATATGTCCTTCCTCTTCATTGTGAGAGGTACTATAAACTAATATGTTGATAAAATAAAATGATGAGGGAGAGGGCATGTTCAACAGACAGGTTTCAGGTTCCACATGACTTGCAGTGGTCTCCAGCCTTTTTGGCACCAGGGACCAGTACTCTCATAAGAATCTCATGCCTGATGATCTGAAGTGGAGCTGAAGTGGTGATGCTAGCGCTAGGTAGCAGCTGCAAATACAGATGAGCTCGCTTGCTTGCCTGCCACTCACCTCCTACTGTGTGGCCAAGTTCTTAACAGGCCCCAGATGGTACCCGTCAGCAACCCCAGGGGTGGGGGACCTCTGACTTAAGAGTATGAGGTTTACATAATGCACTGGTGGGAAACAAACAAAGAAAGAAATGCCAATGTGCTGACCTGGGAGGTGAGGGGGCAGGAAGAGGGGATGAAACAAATCTTTCATGTTCAGGTTTTCTTAATTCTGAAGGTAGGGAATATAACAGTTTTCCCCTGTATTTTTATACTTTTTGGAAGTAATGAAAATTATTTTTAAATTTGATAGTTAAGAGCTTAAGAGATTTTCTCAAAAAGATGAGTTTTTTAATATTGCAACTTATATCAAATATATAACACAAAATGACAAGAAATGCAGGATCCTTATAAAAGAACAAGGAAAACAGGAAATTAACACATGAATCATTAAATAAGTAAACTACTTGGTATTTTCAAATATTAATTAACAAAAATTAGCATTATATAAAGCACTGTATAAATTTTTCCTACTGAATAGAACAGTTTAACTAGTACTCAATGAGTAATTAAATTACAATTCAAATCCTGAAATTCTACATAATTTTTTTCTGAAAGATTGTTTTTCTTTCTTTTTTAAATTTATTTTTTAATTACAGTTGAAAGATGTTTTTCTTAGTAAATTTTTTCAGGAAAATATGAGTCATCTCAAAGCACATGCTTGTTTCATAGTTACCTAATATGCTAGGTTTTACATCAAGTATTTCTTCTACTTGGGAGCCCTTAATAATCTTAGAGAAAACTCAGTAAAGCACACCTTTAGAAAGGAAGATTATCTGTTTCAAAGAACTGAAATAGCAAAATGGCAATTGTATAAGAGTGTGACCAAATTAAACAGGACCTGGCACAATCAAGGGCTATTCCCAACAGCAACAGCAAGAAATTATGACTCAATCAGTTATGCAACCAACAGGGTCAGATACTATTTTGACTTTTGTACCAGGAAACAAGCTAGGTATGACAAAGAAGATAATAATCCTTTGAAATGCTCCTAAAAATATAATTAAAGCTTTGCTATTTTAAGAAAAACTAAAAGAGCTGCAAGGGAAGGCTCTGATCTACTTCAGTGATCTGCAGGAGGACCCCACTGCAAGGATAACTGGAGTCAGAAAGCCATGTATGTGGGGAAAAGGGAAGTGAAGGGCTACTTTCAACTCTGAGAAGGATACAATACATAATGTAGGTTTCAAATAGTTCTAGAAAATAAAAACAATCTATTATGAAAAAATGTTAGTGTCAGTCATAATTTGTAAATTTGGTTTTGCTTAAAGAATAGTATTCCTATACAAAACAGAGAAATCAAATATTTCAAAAGAAATGCCCATATAGTATACTGGAAATCTAACTTTATTAAAATCATTCGAGAATGGAAATAAAATCAACGTTCAATGCAAGTTATAAGGAATTCCTAATTAACCCTACCTTCAGCTTAATGTACTCTCTCCTTCATTCTCATTATCAAGTTTCAAAGGAATGACAACAACAATAAAACCACTCCTGCCCAAAGCCAGCAAGCTGGCTGCCGTTCTCTCTCCTGGATGCCCAGCCAGGGCACTGAGAAAGGAGTTGGTCTGGACACCACCAAACACCGTTTCATCACACAGAGGGGCTGGAAGCCTACAAATGGGAGCCACCATTCCCAGGAGTCAGAAGAGTGACCTTAATTTGACAAAAGCTGCTTGATTTTTCTAAGTGAATATCACTTATTCACAACCTGCCTTTCTGTATGGCTGGCTACCTACAGATCTAGAAATTACTAAAAAGTACTTACTATGTGTGGCCACTGTCATAAGTACCTTACAAATATTATTTAAACCTCCTGCCAACCTTATGACATCAGAACTATTATGGAGACACTTTACTTTACCGATGGAGACAGTGGTCAGAGGAGTTCCTGTTACATGCCTGATATGGCCACGGTTTGAGCCCAGTTGGTCTGGGCCCATGTCTTTGTAACCATTGCTGCCTAACACCAGTTCTCATCTCCTGAATCCAGAGCTTCCGAGAAAGGACTCGGCATTGTAAGTCATACTTTCGTCCTTCCCCAAGGACCCACAACTGTATCTGAGGACAGGGATACACTGTGTCCTCGGGAAGTCTGATGCACACATTAACTCCATGCTCTGCTAATTCACAGAGACTCAGAGAGACAGCACAGCCCACTGAGTTCAAACAGCAGACCCTAGGGAACCGGGTGCAAGGCACCAGTCAGTTGACTGATTATAATAGAGTTCTGATTTGACAGTCAACCCAGACTGTCCTCAGTATACAACAGTATAGGTTATTAAAGTTGAAAGGGCCAAAACTAGCGCATCCTTTTCCTACCAAAATTCCAAATCGAAAAAAGCCTCCCTGAGGGAAATGCTGGTGAGGCAGTCCCCACATACACCCACTCGACAGCTGTGTCTGGAAGATTAACATACATAACTGAGTAATGACTTCCACTGTCAACTGCTACTCCAGAGGTAATAAAGCTCTTGGCACTTCAAATGTTCCTTGACATGGCATATGTAGTTATTTTTGTTTCTGATAAAAATATGACACTGGAAGTAGTTCACTTTTACCTGGTAGAAAAAATATATGTACCATTACTGCCTTGTTTCATTAACTCTTAAGCTCTATATCTTGCTATTCGAAGTACAGTTTGTGCAGCAGCAACATTAGAATCCCCAAAGCTTATTAAAATGTAGACTTCCAGGCCTACTGAACCAAGATCTGCATTTTAACAAGATCCCCAAGGGAAGGTCTGGTTACCTCAGGGAAGTCACAGGGAAGCTGACAATCTCACCTTCCTAGAGAATAACATGCTGATCTACTACACTGAGAGAGGAAGCAGTAAGAGCCTTAACTCTTTGGGCTATAAATGTAAAGATAAAGATTTACACACAAATATTTATGGCAGCTTTATGTGTAGCTGCCCCAAACTGGGCAGAACCCAAATGTCACCATGTAGTACATTCATACAATGGAACACTACTCAGCAATAAAAAAGAACCAACTACTGATACATGCGAAACATCAACAAATCTCAAAAAAGAGGTTGCTGACTGAAAGATGACATACAAAATTAATACATATTGTGTTCCATTTCTTAAAAAATTCTTAAAATGGAAACTAGTCTCTATTGATAGAAAGCAGTTCAGCAGTTGTCTGGGGACAGGTCAGGGATTAGGAGGGAAAGGAGAAAGGAATTACCAAGGGCCAAGAGGAAACTTCTGTGGGTAATAAATATGTTCACCATCTTGATTGTGGTCATGTTTTCACAAGTCAAAGTTACCACATTGCACACTATACTATGTGCAATTTAATGCACATCAATTATACCTCAATAAATGTTTTTAAAAATTATATGACTTGATTAATATGAAAATGATAAATCAAACAAAAGAAAGTACACTTATTTCCTGATCTTTTATAAATAGGAGTCGACTGAGAGATGTAATTTAAAATTTAAAAATTAAGTAATATATGTATGAGTCAATTGAAAATTATAAAGAAAAAATGATGGGATAAGGTGGAAGGGAAGAATTTAAAACTGGAAATATATCAATTCTGTCACTGCTCATAGTAAGAAGTCAATAGAGCTTTCTAAAGAAACAGAGAATCAAGTACACTATGTAAAGTTGTAATAACTTTAGAAAGATAAGAAAGATAACCCGGTGATACAAAAATAAAACCCCTTCCCATTATCAGAATAAACCTACAAATGGGGAGGGGGGAGCAGAAAAATATATAGCATATTTACGGTAATTTTTAAAATGTAAAATCACCAAAATCAGAAGGCATGGCACATCATAATGACAGACCTAACACCAGAAATATCTATACATTGAAAGAAACTGTATTCATCTGGTAAGAAAAAGGCGCAAGTGGATCACAAAGCAAAACCCAAATACACTACAAGCAGAACATTAGAGAAACATCTAAAACCAAAAATACAATTTTAAAAATCTGAAGGATGGATATGGTACTTCAGAGTCAATACAAAGAAAACATCTCATAGTCTTAATATAAAAGAGCAACACTGGGGTAAAAGCATTAAATGGGCCAAAGAAAGGCACTTTATAATGCTTAATAAAGAAGAAATCCACAATAAAGATCCAGCAGTGATAAAATATCTATGCACTAAAAAACATTAGAAGCAGCATCTACAAAGCAAAAACACAATAAACAATAAATTCAAAACAGTACAAATATCACAGCCATTCTCTGACCAATATGCAATCAGTAAACCAGAAAATAACAACAAAAACACTATCTAATTGGGACAGACAATTTAGATGGCCTGGATGCACATTTTCTTCCCCATTTTAGTCGCTTAGCAATGAGCTGGCTCAGTGAGATCAGTTCGGTGCAAGTGCAGACTCTAGCCACCTGCCTCCGGGATGCTTTTTAAAAGGCCACGTTCCTAAAGAGAAAGTGTCCAATGCACATAGTTACACAGATGTCCTCTTCTTCCCTAAAATGCTAAATATATATACAGCATTACAGAGGTAGGTCCCACTCTCCTATAACTTTGGCCCCCAAATTTCTTCTACCCAAATTATTTATCAAAATGGCTAATATAAAAAAATTAATAAATAAGCATATCTTTGGTTATACTATACCCTCTTTCTTTCTTCTTTCAGAAATAGGCCTACCTCCAAGAACACAATGTTTCCTTCGTGCCTAGGTGAAAAGTGCCCTGCGAATTATGCACTGCTGGCTGTGGGCCAACTGCTGAGGGAGTAGCCAGCACAAACCCAGTATACCTGTGACTGGGGTAAGCTGACCTAACAGGCTGGAGAGCCAAATGAGTAAATGTTATCAACATATCTAAAGCCACAACCTTCAACTTAGCTAATATCACTAATAAAGGTAATATTTTGCCTTTTTGTCCACTTTTATTTTATTTTCAATTGACTGCAAACTTTAAAGAGGATTTCTATTTATTAAAGCCCCCTTGGATACTCTAATAATATATAATGATAATTTCTACATCGTTTATAACGGTAAAATCTTAATGTCTATTAAAGGAATAACTATATACATTATAGTATGCCCATAGAAATATTAGAAAATCATTTTTTAATTCAGTGGTGAAAAAATTAATAATAATAATCCCACAGCAGAGAAAACTAGACTCCAAATTATTCCCAGGAATACTTTTTCAAATACAATGTCTTATCACACAGCCAAAAAAAACAAGATATAGTATGAACCAGTAGAAAAAGCAATAAGATAAAGATCCATATAAAACATAATCACCAAATACTTGACTCTCAAAGACATAAAGTCAAGCAGGAAAGTGAAAACTGTAAAAAGTGACAATCGATTTTCAAAAGCATCAAAAAATATTTTAAAATTAAATTAAAAACAATGATTATAAAAACATCAGGTGCAGCTTATGAGAAAATTAGTGAACTGGTAGGTGACAAGAAACTTCAGAGAGAGGTAAGGAGAAACAAAGAAAATATAGAAAAGAGGTAGAGATATAAGGGATACCGTAAGAAGGTCTAATATATATCTAATTGGCAGAAAATAAATGAAACAAAAATCCATCTTAATGAGTTTAAAATAAAGCAGCAAATTAAACCTGAAGAAAATAAAAAGGAATTAATAAAAATCAGGATTTTAAAACAAAAATAACAGAGGATAACTAAAGCCCAAAACAGATTTTTTAAAACGTATAACATAACTGATAAGCCTTGGAGAGCCTGATCAAAGAAAAAAAGAGAGAGGTGACACCAATAACCAATATCAGGAATAAAAAGAGGAAACTACTGCTGATTTTTCAGACATTAAATAAATGAGAATATTATGAATGACTTTATATCAATGCATTTGAAAATCTAAATGAAATGCATACATTCCTAGAAAATTATAAATTTCCAAAAATGAAACAATAAAAACTTGTTTATGTGGTTATCCTCACAGATAAGTTTGTACATAATCTCTAATGTATATACAAATATATATTCATGTAAAAGCCAAGAGAAGGTATAAAAATATACATATTAAATTAGCACATTAGCAATAATTACTTATGTGGGAAAAAAGAGAACGGGGAAAAGCTGCTAAAAAGAGTTTTAAATGTTTACATAAAACACATACTCATATATTTCTTGTGGAACAAAAAGCTAACAAACATGAAAAATACAAAAAAGAATTCCTTTCTTGGTTTTTTTCAAATTCTAGAATATTCCAGAATAATATTTTGTAATGACAGAGCTAAGCCGATAAGCCTGCTTATTTAGCAAAATTGTATAATTTTCACAAAACTGTCCAAAGTCATTATGTGATTAACACCCAATGAAAGTCAGCAAAAGCAATAAAATTCCAAAAAGAAAAAGGGAGAGATCATAAATTGCAAACTGGGATGTTTAACTCTATTCGAAACTATGATTCAATAGGCAAAGGATGTTAACAACTCATACAGGAAAACAATAGGCTTCTAGATAATTGTCAGTTTTCCATCATTCTTGGCAAGAGGTTAAGAAAACTAAAAGTGAGATCTGGAAGTTACTGCTTGGAAAACAGTTAACTGGAGTATTTTATCAATCGAATTACATACTGTAATTCAGCGCTGCCAATTTCTTGTTATTACATCAAATTAGAAGGGGAGAAAGTAAAATATATGCTAAATTGCATTCAATTTAACTAAATTCATTATTTTAAAAACCTCCTTGACCTTCAAAAAACAAAAACAAAAAAGGTACAGTGAATATAAACATCTCAGGCCAATTCTGCAAACTTTGAAAATGTTATTTACGAAGCAATTCTTAACACAACACATCTAAAATAAAAGTCAAATAATCATGGAGGTAACAGTGAAGGAGGTAATATTACAAATGCATAAGCTATCAAGTTGTATTATAATAGTCATTGTAATCTAAGTATTTTCAGAATAAGCTTTACTTCAGATAAAGTAAAACAAAAGTGAAATATCTGAAAGAGCTTCAAACTGTATAATGGTGATAACCTATTAAACTCTAAAAAATCAATCATCTCTGAATTTTTTTGTGAATAATTATCAGAAGCCTCTAAATCAATTGGGAAACTTCAAGGACTATACCTGGAGTTTATGCAGGCTCTTTTTTATTCATTATTCAAGAATCTCTAAATTCTAAAATGAGATACTAGATGAATTTACTTTTACAAGCACATTTCTTAGTTTACTATTTTATGTAATTAAAAAGAATATAATGACTAAATGCATGAAGTGACAAATACAACACTTTAAAAAATCATTCATACCTTATTCATATTCAAAAATTCTGAATCTTACACAGACTATTATTAAACCATAAATCAGACGTTATGCTTTATAGAAAGGTATATGCATATTTTTAAGGAAAAACTTTCAAAATATTCTCATTTATAGTTTATTTATAAGAAATCAAATTATGGTAAGTATTCATTCATAACCAGGGTAAATTTCGAAAACTAGTTTTTTCTAAATAGACATAAACCAAAAAGCCGACAGTCAGAGTAGGAGGCCTCCCGAAATTTCCCAAGTAATAGAGCGTTTTCATCAACTGCCAGCCAAGGAAGCAGCTGCCCAATGCCCCAACACTCCTCTCCAAAAGAGTACTTGTTAATGTCACCAGGACCAACCATTTTACAAAATCCAGTAATCAATTCTTTAGCTTTCATATTACTTGGCCTGTCAGCAACCTTTGATCAAACCCTCCCTTCTTTATGAAAGACCTTCTTCACTTGGCTTTGAGAATAATGTTCCCTTCCTACCTACCCTGGCTGAACTTGCACATTCTCCTTTTTGGTTCTTAATTTTCATTCCAGCCTTGAAACATTATAATGCCTCAGGGTCATCAGATTTTTTTCTGTCTTTTCTTTACAGTGTAAAGGTTTCACACACCATCAACATTCTGATGACTCCCAAATTTCCATTTCGAGCCTGGACTACTTGCCTACACTCCCAACTCATTCCTAGTTGCCTGCCTGACATCTCCACGCAAGATACCCACTAGGCATCAACTATCTTCACATATCTTCACATCTTGAACTTTTGAGCTGTTATCTCCCACTCAGATCTAGCAAATACCTAGTAAACATCCTAATCTACTAATCTCAAATAATCAAACTGCTCAATCCATGATCATTCTATCATTTTCACATCCTGGGAGCAATATGAATTGGGTGGAAGAGAGAAGATCAAATTCAGGCCACTACAGTATGATTCTGGAATTTTAGGTAGAGGCACACAGAAAGGGATTCCAGGAAAGGATACATCTGAAGATGAGAGGAAAGCAGTACAAACTTGCTCACTTGTCTACACCAATAGGATCCTAGTCAATTTAGCCTTTCAATCAGGGACCTACTATATGCCAGTTACTATGCTAGATATTAGGTACAAGTGGAGGGAAAAACCCACCGTATTGTCACAACAGAGAGGAAAAGTACCAGAAGGTAAAGACTAGAATTCCACATTTTCTGAGACGTCCAAATCAAGATTTCAAATGGTATGGCTCAATAAACATCTATCAAAACAATTCACAGAAGTTCACCACATTTTGGTAATACATAAAATGTTAACTTTTCTACAATAAAACAAAACATCTTGTGACAGTCTTTAAGAAATGTTAAGCTGAGCCGATGTTCTGAAATTAAAACAACTTTATACTATGAAAAATAATGTAACTTCCAGCTTGAAATAAAGATAACAGAAAGATCATGTGGTCACCAAAATATTTAAGAATATTCTCTTGTGCAAAGTCAGCTAGGCTAGAGCAGGAAAAAGAGTTAAGATTCCAATAGCAAACCTCTGCAGAAAGGCAGCCAAGATAAAAGTTTGATGTGAGTTTGCTTCTACTACTACTATATTGTGATAGGTTTTGCTTTCTTTCTTTTTTTAATTATCAGTGACTTATTCTGTATTGCTTTGAGTCTTTCAATTCTAAAATTCAAGTATGTCTCAATTCAAAAATTCTAAAACGTGTTAAAGAATGAAAATAAATGAGAAGCATAGACTACTCAAGAGGTTTACCCCATTAAGATTTTTTATAGAGTATTTTCATTCTGTGTACAAAAATATTTCCTATGTATTTGACGGAGAGAGACAGCTTCTTCTGATAGAAAAATGCATATGAACAGTAAATTTTCAATCACATAAGAGAAAACTAATCAGAGAATTTGAAAACTTTCAAAATGAAATTATTTCCTTTTATAAAACTTTATAGTATAACAAAATCTTAAGAAAAAGATGTTTGTTAAATAGATGAATTTTGTAATCTGTCCCTTTTAACATAATTACCTGTATTTCAATGCAAATTAAGCTCTGCATTTACATAGCTAAATTAAAGCTTTTGCAATTTATATTTCATCAGAAAAAAAGAAAAAGGAAGCTGGAAATGCCAGGCATTTTAAAGAATTAACTGTGGAAGATCACTTACAAAAATATTCATATCACACTTGATTCCACAATTTAAAATCCTAGTGAAATCCTATTTTAAATATTTCTCTATAATTAGGTAGCAATTCTTTGAAGCCTCAACTTGAGACAACTGGGCCTGCCCTCCTCCCCCAAACCCCCATTTCTAGTTGAGAATTCTAAAAATGTTTTCTAGCTCTTCATGAAATATCATCTAATTAGATGAAACTGGCCATCAGTAGGTAATTAACACCTCTGCTCTCCATATTCTACATTCCTAATTTGCACAATAGTGGTCCCAGTAGTGATGTGCCCACTGCTGCATGTTAAAAACCGGAAAGTGTGTCTCATGCAGCTGGAGAAGGTGTGGTAAGTTAAGGAACAATAGCTGTTATTAGATCGGGATAATTTCATGTCTGTGCATCAGTGCTGACTTGCCTAATAAATAATCATTACTGCTGTCAACCTAGACATTCCATACTTAGAGGAGGAGGGGGAGGGCATGGGGGAAACTTGTAACAATGATGAACCTTTTAGAAATCAGAGAATTCACCATTTCTTTAGAATGAAACATATCAAAAAGAGCCAAAGAACTAAAAATGGTTCTAGGATTTTGGAGTTATTTTTTTAAGAAGAGGCTTTCTAAGAAGCTATGAACAGTAAAGAATCCTTAGTGAGTCTGAACAAAATATAGAACTTCTTTCTGATCTCTATTTTAATAAAGTAGAGTAGCTTTCAAATGCATCCAGTACTTTTAAGGTCCTTACAGACTTTCTTTCATTAAAAACAAGCAGAACACAGCCAAGAAGAAAGTCCATTCGCTCCTCAGATCCCAGAGAAATCCTCCAGTTGTAGAAAATGAAAATGTAACAGCAGGCAAGAGGAAAAAGTGTTATCAAACAGACAGAACATACCCTGATTTGTACTATTACAGATACTGCTACAATGGCCAATTTAAAAATATCTATGGTTGTTGACAACCAGTTCACAAAATTCCTGAAAATTTAACTATTGTCTTGAGTTCATACAAACACACCTATATATGAAACAGCCCCATGAGTACAATGCAGGAACCTCTTCCACTAGCATTCATTAATATCCAAAAGACAAGCCATTTCTCTAATCCAGGAAGCCCTTCTCTAGTGAAAATGAACTGTGTGAGGAGAACTAGTGGATAAGAACCAAGAAGAAAGCTGGAGATTTGAGTGCAGAATCCGATCCATAAACCAATTCTGTTCTCTCCTTCAAAAATAAAAAGAAAAGAAAAGAAAAAGAAAACATAAAATTATGAGATATTTTCTAAAAATCTAGAATTCTTGCTTCCCTTGGAAATAAGAAAAAAAATATAAGAAAAAAGAGAAAATTGTTCAAGAAATAACACTAGAAATGTTTGCAGAACTCAAGATATAAAAATCTTTCTAAAAACTATTTGATCTCATTTGGCAAATATAAAGAAAAGATGTAGCATATACATGTAATGAAGCATAATAACAACAAACTCCTTTAAATCACCAAACTAAGAACTAAGTCAGAATACCCTATCCACCCATGTGTTCTTCCTGTTCTTCCACCTGCCTTCCCAAACCCAAAGAATCACCACCATGAAGTCTGGTTATCATTCTTATATTTTTCCTGAGTGTGTATGTGATTTAATTACCTAACTCTAAACTACATACTGCTTTGTATGCTTTTAGTTCTATAAAAAATTATATCACATTGTTTTAATTCAACATATTTCAAAGATTTAGCTATGTTGTTACATGTGTAAGTTATTCATTTATTTCGAACTTTACAAATATATTCAAATCATTTATTCATTCTCTCGTCATTGAAATTTGGCTGTCTTCACCTTTGTAATATTAACAATATTGCTACTATAAAATCTTTTTCTTATATCTTGGTATAAGTTTCCTTAGGACACATGTGCAAAATATCTATAGAACAGTTTCAAACTCCAAGTAGCAATCCATCCATTAGAAATTTTTAAAAATAAGATAGTATGAAAAGGCAGTATACAAAGAAAGGTTATTATTTCATCAAATTTTGGTACCCACCCACTTCTATGTGTTTATTGGGCCAAATTGTAGATGTTTCTTACTATGGGTCTACTAAAAAGTTTTAAAGTCATCCCTCTAGGTAAATAACCCCTAAAAAAGTGAGCTATTGCATCTTATGAAATGTGGATATTCAACTTTGTAGGACACTTGTTCTTCTATGCAGTTACATCAGTTTAAACTCTCATTAGAAGTATATGAAATTTCCTGGTGATCCACTTCCTCACTGTTGGTAATATCAGCCATAAGAATTTTTGGCCGATCTGGTAGATGTTAAATAGCATCCCACTGTGTTCTCAATTTGCATTTCTATGATTACTAAAAAGGTTGATCACCTTTTCACATGTTTACTTCCTATTTCTTTTTCTCTTGTATAAAACATGTTTTTCTATCGTGTTGTCTTACTGACTTCAAGGCTGCATGTATGATTGTATGTGTTGATTCATGTATGCATGTGTATATACATGAATCCTTTGGCAGCTCTGTGTTTCAACTACTTTCTCTCATTTGTGGCTTTTCTTTCTACTTTCTTTACAGTATTTTTTAATGAACAAATGTTCTTAAATTTAAATTGGTAGCATTTTTCAAGCTTTCCTTTTAAGTGTTCTATTCTGTATTTAAGAAATTTTTCACTCTGTCAATATCATAAAAGTTTACTTCAAAAACAAAGTCAAGTTTTTGCTGTCCCCCAGCTATGTGTAATACATCCTCTGTCCTCTATCAGCTCCCCTACTTACTTAGGTCTGTTTTGGGTTCTGTATTCCATTCTACTGGTCTATTTGTCTATCCAAAAGCCAATAATATACCATCTTAATTTTCATATCTTTAAAATAAGTCTTAAGTGCTGATAAGGTAAGATCCCTCGGTTTCTTCTCTAGGCAGGCTTGGTTATTCTGGGGCCTCTTTATGCTCAAATTTTTTACAAAATTAATGCTGAGAATTCAAATGTAATTAAATTGAATCTGTACATTGAATCATTTGTGAGAATCCTCTTTTTGATACTGAATCTTCCTATTCAAGAAATAATGTCTCCATTTAATTCTTTAATGTCTTAAAATGAAATTTCAAAATTTTTCCCATATAGCTTGCACATATTTCTAAATCTATTTTTGTTCCTACTGTAAATGGTATCTTTTTGACTGCTATCTGTCTAGTGCTGGTATAAAGATAGCCAATTGATTAATTTTAAATATGAATCTTATATTCAGCTATCTTGTGACACTCATTTCCAGTCATTTGTTAATCCTCATATTTTCAATGGAGACAATCATATCACTTGAGAAGGACAGTGTTATATTCTTTTTCAATCATTACTTTATTTCTATTTCTTGTCTTCTGATACAGGGCAGGACTTTTACATTTTACTACTAAGAAACATATCTTTCACCATGCTAAGGAAGTTCCCTTCTATTCCCAATTTGCCTTGAGCTTTTTCTATGACTAGATTTGACATCTCTCAAATTCTTTGTATCAATTTACTGCAAAAACATATGTTCTTATTTTAATTGGCTAATGTCGTGAATTAAATTTAATATTTTTAAGTGGAAATCTCACACTCCTCCTTATATTCCTTGGAAAATCCAATTTGGTCCTTTTTTAAAACCAACTGGATTTCATCTATATTCACAAGTGAAACTGGCTCCTTTTATTTATTTCTTCATTGTTTTTGTCATGTTTATATATGAAAGTTATACTGATCTGAAATAGTAAGTTTAGGAATGAACTCTCACTCTAACGCTCTGTAATAAGTTTGTATAAGATTATAATAATCTGTTCCTTACAGGCTAGGAAAAGCAACAGAAATGTTAATCATTTGACAAGTAAAAACGGCCTGGTACTTTTCTTTCTGTCAAAAAAACTTTTAACTACTGATTCAATTTCTTCAGTAGTTAAATGACTATTCTAGATTATGTTCTTAAAACAGAAATTTCACATTCATTGCCATAATGATTTTCACAGTATTTTCAGCAGATGCCTGAAACCGCAAGTACGTACCAAACCCTACATATACTATAATTTTCCTATATGTACAAACCTATAATGTTTAATTTATAAGTTACACACAGTAAGACATTAAACAGAATAATAAAATAAAGCAATTATAATATACTACAATAAAAGTTATATGAATGTGATCTCTTAAAATATCATCTGTATTCTACTCACCCTTGTTCTTGTAATGTGAGATGATACAATCAATGCCTATGTGATTAGATAAAGTGAGGTGAATAAGATAGCAACTTAGCCTTAGACTACTAAAAGGATTAAATAAATATCAAACACTGCAGTACCATGATATAACCAAGACAGCCACTAAGTAACTAATAAGTAGACATCCTATATAACATGGATATACTGAACAAAGGGATGATTCACATCCCAGGTAGGATGGAGTGAGATGGCACAAGATTTCATCATACTATTCAGAATGGTACAATTTAAATTTATTAATCGCTTATTTTTGGAATTTTCCATTAAATATTTTTAGACCCTGATTGACCACAGGTAACTGAAACCACAAAAAGAGAAACTGCAGATAAGGAGGAAACTACTGTGTAACACCAAAGACATGATCCATGAAAGAAAAAATGAATATGCTAAACTTCATTAATATGAAAAACTTCTGCTCTGCAAAAGATAATGTCAAGAGAATGAGAAGATAAGCCACAGACTTTGAGAAAATATTTGCAAGACACAACTGATAAAGGGCTGTTATCCAAAATATACAAAGAACTCTTAAAACTCAACAATAAGAAAACAAGTAACTCAAAAACTGGGCCAAAGGCCTTAACAGACACCTCACCAAAGAAGATATGGCAAGTAAACAAATTAAAAAATGCTCCCCATCATATGTGATCAGAGAAATGCAAATTAAGAGACACAACTACACACCCATAAGAATGGCCAAATCGGTAACCGACACCACCAAATGCTGACAAGGATTCAGAGCAACAGAAACTCTCATTCATTGCTGGTGGGAATGCAAAATGGTATGTTTACCTGAAGACAGGCAGATTTTTTACAAAACTAAACAGACTCTTGCCATATGATCCAGAAACTGTGTTCCTTGGTATTTACCCAAAGGAAATGAAAACTTATATCCACAAAGCAACCTACACACAGATGTTTACAGCAGTTTTATTCATAACTGCCAATACTTGTAAGTAACCGAGACGTCCTCTGGTAACTGAATGGATAAACTGTGGTACATCCAAACAATGGAATATAATTCAGCACTAAAAATAAGGTATCAAGGCACAAAAAGACATGGAGAAAGTTTTAATGCATGTTATTAAGTGAAAGAAGCCAATTTGAAAAGGCTACATACAAACTGTATGATTCCAATTACATGACATTCTACAAATGTAAAATTATGGAGACAGTAAAGATGCCAGAGGGGAAGTAGGGATGACTAGGCCAAGGACAGGAGATTTATTTTTAGGGCAGTAAAAATACTCTGTATGATACTATAATGATAGATACATGTCATTTTACACTCATTCAAACCTACAGAGTGTCCAATACCAAGAGTGAATCCCACAGTAAACTACGGACTTTGGATGATTATAATGTATCAAAGTCGGTTCATCAGTTGTAACAAATGTATCACTCTGGTACAGAATGCCGATAATGGGAGAGGCTATGTATATCACATGTGGAGGCAGGGAGTACATGAGAAATCTTTGTACCTTCCCCTCAACATTGATGTGAACTGGAACTGCTCTAGAAAAATAACTGATGGGAATACAAATTATTACAATCTGGACTATAATCTAGTAGAGTTTATTAAAATGTAAAATGAACACATATTTAGAACTGTAATTCTATGTTTTTGAATTTATCCAATAAATACACATCCTAATGTTCTGAAAGACTTCGTACAAAGACATTCACTGCTTGTTTATAAATAACAAAAACAAAAACAAAAACAAAACAAATGTTCACTAATATAGAAAGAACTTCTAAAAAGAAAAAATAATTTAAAATTTTGAATAAGAGTATTTTGTGGATTACCATTCAGCAATACATTAAAAAATATTTATAATAAATTATCGATATGTACTATAATACAAATATTACATGTAAGTCTGTAATTCTAAGAAAACATTATGACCCTATTTATGTAAAAAAACAAAAAAATTCCAAATCTATAAATATGTTTGTATACACAATTATTTAAGAGATATACTTTAAGTTAAAGGCTTATGCCAAATTATTCTCTTTGTTTTCTAATAACTATCTTCATAGGCCATAGGAGGCCTCTTTATTCTTCACAAATATCAAATCAAATATATTACATCTATTTTACAACAACCAGCTATAGGTCACGATTATCTAAGTATCTTGGCCAAATTTTAAAAGTTGACAGTGTGCGACTTTTTAAATCTGACATTTAATGTCATCTTCAGCATGCTAAAATGAGAATTTAATTGTGCTTACCGATTTCATTTATCACTGCCCTTATTTTCGATACAAAAGGACCAACTTCACTGGAATTCATTTTGACTCTTTCCTTAAGGTCAGCACCTGCAAAGTATTTTATTTACAGGTATAATCTAGTTATAAACAAAATTTTAACACGATAAATTGAAAATTTATTTAAAATTCATATAACATGAAAGATGACTGAATTTATCAGTTAAAGAAATTATATTACCTAAGTTTTCCTTCTCCATGACCAGCATCAGGGAGAATAACATATCTGTTCATACATCTACTAAGAGCTTAAAGTAGTGGTTCTCAAATTTTGTGGTATCAAGACCCCTTTGAACTCTTAAGAGTAAGAGACTTTGTTTAGAGTAAATGTTTTTATATTCTAATAGAAATTGAAACTACAAATTTTTTTACTATTTATTCATTTAATAATACAAACAAACCCATATGTGTTAACATAAATAACTACAGATTGATGCCACTTCCTTGGTTCTTGCAAAGATGTTGGTAGTTTTACCCATCATTGCTTTTTGTCCCATCAGTGCAAATGTCAACCCAGTGAAAAGGGCAAATCACATATTACTGCTGTGAAAATCATTTCATGGATGCCTGCCTTGACAACTGCAGATCACATTTGAGAATCACTGGCTTTAAAAGTATGAGCAAACTGACAATTTTGTAATTATCACTTTATCACAGAATCATAACTTTGGAATAGAGAAAAATAAATATAAAGAATTCTTTAAGAGATCATTTACTCTGTGGCTCAACGTTCTTTTTAACAGAATTAAACTATCTGTGGAGGGTAGGTCCCCATTTAAAGAAACAGAAAACGAAGTAAAATTACAGCATAGAAGACATATACTCAGCTACTTACTCTATTATTAGTCCATTATAAGTTAATCATGACTAGACATAATATCAAGTACCAGCTGAGGTTGGGACATTTAGAGCCCACATACTTCCTGTGGAGTGAGAACTGTAGTTGACAAAGCACAAACCCTACAATCCATCAGTTCTTAAGTATATGTACACACACACACATAAACACACACACACACACACACACCCCATAGAAAATCTCTCAAAGACATGTCCAAAGGAAATATGAACAATAACATTCAATGAACATACATAAAACAGCAAAAAACTGAAATAACCTAAATAGCGATCGAAAGATTCTTAATAAAACTGGGACATATTATACAATGAAATGTTACATGTGCTGCATGAAAATGATAGAAGAGTATGAATATGGGTAAATCTAAAAATGTGGAAGGATATATAATTATATAAAATTACAGAAAGAACACAGGCTAATAACCATTTACATTAAGTTTTTACAAAAGAATGCTTTTTGGGGATATAAAACATACATGGAAATGATAAATATCAGATTCAACTGGTAGTGACTTCTAGGTGAGGGAGTAAGATGTGGGTGAGGGAGTAAGATGTGACTGCCAATGGGCACAGAGGACTTCAATCTTATTTGTAATATTGTACTGCTTAAGTTAGGTGGTAGGTACTCAATATGTTAGTCTTAGATACCTAACATATGTTCATAATTAATTTTTCCAAGAATTATTAAAACTTAGCATGAAAGAAAAATGTTACTAGGGTCAAATTTTCTAAACTAGTAGGATGTATTTGTTAAAAAAAAATAATAATAATGGTTCAACTCACTGCCATTTAACATTGAGAATATAATTTTAAATTGAGAATATAAAATGTTGTTAGTATATATTGGCTAATACGTATTAGTTAATAAAAGCAGATAAAGTAGTACAATGTGAGAAAGGGAATTAGATGAAAGAGGAACCAAAGTAATGAAGAGAAGACAGACAGGGACTCCAGAAGAGCTGGTCCAGAAAAAGCCCCTGTAAGTACATCATGGGATCCATCAAGTCCTCTGGCCATGAGGGTGCCCTTTAACACAGCAACTAATGCTGCAAAGGGGGCTTTCACCAATATTCTGACTCTGTGACCACACAGCATGCTTTCAAAACCACGCTCAGGTTAGAGACTTAGACGCTAAAGGAAATCAAGGTTTGGATTCCTGACACATGTGGCCCATTCACTGCCCACCAGTCCCAGTGGAGAGCTTTGGAAGATATAAGTGCAGCCTTATGTGCACATTGGTGTGGGACTTCTTTGGGATTCAAGGTTTATTTTAGAAATAATTACCTTGATCCAAGGAATGTGACACATTTGTACTGAGACCCTGACAAGACTTTTGAAAATTTTTAACATTCCTTTCCATTTTTACCTTGGAAACACACCCTGCAACCACGTTAAGAACCTAAAATACAGTTTCACTCCTTATCCCTTCTGGGACCATAAATTTTTTATATAACAGTGTCCAAAGTTTTATTTGAAGCCAAGTATTTTTAGTTTTTACTTTTCAAATTAACTTTTCAAAATGTTTAAAAGCATTTACTTTTTACATTTTAAATCCTCTAAGTCCATGACTACTCACTCACCTCAGGTGAGCCCTTAGGCTGCCTAGCAATCCTACTATATTCCCCTACTCCATTTGCTCTCCTATTCATCTACAGACCATTTTGTAACTTCCATCTCTCCTCAAACCTCAAAACCTCCTACTCAATCCCAATACAATTTACTAAGAAAACAAAAGCATTCAGAAGAGAAATTTCACTAGCTCCTACCACCAAATCTATCCACCAACCAGGATTTGAACCCACATACTCTGCCTTCCCTCCTGTTAGTTACTATGGGTGGATTAATTTATAATGGAGGTCAACTGTGCCCTTATGCACTAGATTACACCTCTTTCAGAAACATCATTTCAGCAATTATCCTCTTACTGGCTCCCATCATCAACAGTATCCCTCTTTAAAGAATCATTCCCATGAGCAACAATAATTCTGTAACATTGTTCATCTTAAAAATAAAAAAAAAAAGTGCATGGACTTTCATCACCAGCTCTGAAGCTCTGACGGCATAGCTTATTATCAGATCAATTCTTCCAGGAGACACTGGATAAAATATTTAAGATAGCTGTGTGAAAGCAATGGTGAAATACTAAGCCAGCTGGTCTGTGAAAGGGCTTCAAAGAAAATTTAAGTTTCTAAACAATGGGAGACAAAATTAGAGCTCAGGGCTTGCCAAGGAGGAACACTCTAGGCTTTCAGCTGAGATCTCTAAAGGTTAAATATAAAACAGGATAAACAAAATCATACCAAGATTAACTGCTAAAAACCAAAATCAAAAAGAAAATCTTAGAAGCTGCCAAAATACAATTAAGACATCAAACTAATTTCTGAACAGAAAATGAATGATATCTTTAAAGTAGG
>NW_006437784.1:721755-743023 GCF_000325575.1 Pteropus alecto
ATACTTCAAAAAATAATGGTGAAGTAAAGGCATTTTACACACACATACACAGACTAAAGGCCCACACCAAAAAAAGAAAAAAAAAAATGGAAATCTTCAGGAAGATTATGACAGTAGAGTTTAAAATCTTATTATCCACTGCTTGAGACATACCTTAAAATATAAGGGCTACAGTAAAAGGGTGAAAAACAAGCAAACATTCACCAAAAGAAAACTTGTACAGTCATCAAATCTCTGACAAAAGAGACTTAAGGCAAGAAGCATCACTAAACCTAGCGGGTCATTTATAATAATAAATATGATGATCTAAAAAATTCATAAGAATTCTAAATTGGAATACATAAAATAAGACACGAAATTATATAAAGCAAAAATGGACAGAACCAAAAAGAAAAACTGACACATCTACAATCACAGTAGATTATAACAGACCCCTCAAAGTAACTGATAAAGCAAGCAAGCTAATATCCTTATCAGACAATATCTTTTCAAGAAGTAGGAAGTAGGAGATAGGAAAAAACCTCAAACCAGAAGAAATAGCAAAATGAAAGCAAACTTTTTAAAATAGAAAGCAAATGTGCAAGAGAGAAAAATCAAAGCCGATTCTTTGAAAATAAATAAATAAATGATAGACCTTTTAGTACAACTAGTCATGGACAATCAGAGGTCACAAATCCCAAAATCAAGAATGAAAAGGAGAAATAATACCAAGGACTTTACAGACATTAAAATATTAAGAGAATATTATTAACAACCTTGACCCAATAAATTTGAAAAAGCACATGAAGTGGACAAATTCCTAGAATAACACAACTTATTAAAACTAAGAAAATAGAAAATCTGAAAACACAAATACATAATAAAGAAATTGAATATGTAATTAAAAACTTTCCTACAAAGAAAACTGCTTGCCCATATGGTTCCAACAATCAATTTTTCCAAACATTTAATGAAAAAAAAAATATTTAACATTAACCTTACAAACACTCATATGAAGAACAGAAAAACAAAAACTTGATAAGAACATTGTAAGGAAAAAAAAAATGTGACAGGCCAACCTTTCTCAAACACTCTTAAAGAAAATATCGGTAAATCATACCTGCTAGTAAAATAAATAAAATACATTAAGACCAAGTTATATTCAGTCCAATATTCAAGACTGGTTTAATAATAAATTTTTTAATTTATGAAATTAATGGAAAAAAGGTGAAAATCATAGAAATTTTCAGTAGGTATAGAAATAGTTTGATAAAATTCAACGCATTCCTTAACATCTTCATTGAGGTATAATTTAAATAAAATAAAATTCAGTCATTTTAAGCATGCAATTCAATTACTTTTAGTAAATATGCAGAGTTTTACAAATATCATCACAATTCAGTTTTAAAATATTTCCATTATTACAAAAAGATCCCTTATACCCATTTGTAATCATTCCCTCTTCCTGTCTCTAGCCCCAGGCAACCACCAATCCTTTTTCCAATAACTTTGCCTTTTCTGGACTTTTATATAAATAAATTCAAACAACATAGTAATGCACCACATAAGGATGTTTTGCTCAACAATGAACCAGATGATGGTCTCATAAGATTATAATGAAGCTGAAAAATTCCTATAGCCTAGTGACATCTTAGCACAACACACTAGTCATGTGTGGTGATGGTGGTATAAACAATCCTACTGCACTGCCAGTCCTATAAAAGTATAGCACATACAATTACAGTAGTAGGCTATACCATCTAGGTTTGTGTAAGTACACTCTACGGTATTCACGTGACGACAAAATCACCTAATGTAGCATTTCTCAAAATGTGTTCCGGTCAATAAGAAGCATATGACTGCATATGGTCTTCTGTGTCTTTCTTCTGTGTTTTTCAGATTCATCCATATTACAAGAATTATTCAGCACTTTTTATTTTTTATTACCAAATAGCATTCCATTGAAAAGACAATGAATATTTGGGTTGTTTCTATTTGGAAAGTAGAAAGTAATATTATGAAAAATACTCTAAGAACATTTGCATACAAGTCTTTGTGTAGATAAATGTTTTCATTTGTCCCTCAGATAGACACACAGAAGTAGAATTGCTAGGTCATATTGTAAATTCCTATTTAACTTACATTTTTAATAAAACTGCCCGTTTTTTGCAGTGGCTGCACAGGTTTACATTCCTATCAGCAATACCTAAGGGTCTCTGTTGTTCTACATAATCACCAATATTAGTCTGTATTTTTGATTATAGCCATTTAACTGAGTAGGAAGTGGTACTATAATGGTTTTAAATTTGAATTTCCCTAATGACTAATGAAGTTAAGCATCTTTTCAGGTGCTTATTAGCCATTCACACAGCTTCTTTGCAGAAATGTCTATTCAAATCTTTTACTCATTTTTTTACTGGATAATTTTTCTTCTTACTGAGTTTAAGAGTTGTATATTGAATAAAAGTCCTTTCTCAGAAATATGGTTTACAAATATTTTCTCCCTGCCTGTGGCTTATTGTTTCACTTTCTTGTTGGATTTTTAAGTTTTGATTTTAATTAAGTCCAATTTATCAATTTTTTTCTTTTATCACTTTTGTTTTTTGTGTCATAATCAACACTTATTCTTAATTAAAAATTCATAGCAAACTAGAAAAAGAGAATATTTTTTTAATCTCATAAAGAATAACTATAAAACACTTACAGCTAACATCACCTTTAATGGTCAATTATAGAAAACTTCCTCTCAGAGATCAAGAATGAGACATGAGTGTTCTTTATCACTTCTAGAGATAGTACTCATCCATGTAATGAGAAATATTTTAAAATTACAAGGATCAGAAGGGAAAAAAATAAAGCTGCCATTATTAGCTGACTTAATTATACGTGAATAGCCAAAATAATTCACAAATCATGAGAATAAGTGATTTCACTTATTCCATTTAAATACTGCTCACTAAAATGGCCCTCTCCTAAAATTCCTGTTTTTTTAATAAAGCTGCCATTATTAGCTGACTTAATTATACGTGAATAGCCAAAATAATTCACAAATCATGAGAATAAGTGATTTCACTTATTCCCATTTAAATATGCTCACTAAAATGGCCCTCTCCTAAAATTCCTGTTTTTTTTAATAAACTATTTTAAATATGCTTTAGAATTATTTTGCATTAAATTTCTACTTATTTATATTTGCAGTGGACCAGTCCAGTGGGACCTTAGAAAAGTTATGGGAAACAATAATATTCTTTGTTGTACACTACAGGATGTTTAGCTTCCTTGGTTCCTAATTAATCAAATGACAAGAAAACCCCTCAATCACTGTGACAACCAAAAATGACCCCCAAATTCCAATGCCCCCCAATGAATTTTACCATCCCCCTGAGGTCTAACACTTTAAGCAAATGGTGTTCAACCTTATGTTCCTACTGCTGCTAAAAAGAATTTTAAAAAACAATGTCCCCCCTTAAATATTTTTATACTGACATCTAAAATTTTTCATCATTTAAGTTTAAACAGTTGCAAGGGTTGCAGTGCACTGTAAACACTGGCATCTTAAATACAATTATATGTATGTATCACTGTAAAAGTATCCAGTGGAATCTACATATCACAGTGATATGATTCTCTAAATCACCCATGTTTAAAACATACAAATAATCCTTGCTTTACAATAAGAAATATTACATCATTTCTTTCCTGTATGAACTGTTATTTCAATTCCACTTTCCTATATTTCTTTTCCTCTGATGTATCAGTGTTTATGCTTAAAAATCTTTTTATTGATTATTGTCACATTTCTTTGCAACAAAATATGCATATAAATTATTTTTATTAAATTTCCTACAACTATAAAGCACTAAGCTTAAAAGTTTTCCTCTGGACTGACTTTTCATTACAAGTATTATTAGCACACAACTGACTGAAGCATAACTATATTGCAAATCTGATAACTGTTAGATATTAAAAGTAAATGTTTATTGGAAATGTATTTAAATGAGACGGATGGGACTATTTCCTCTCATTCTATTATTTCACATATCTACACATGAAAATAATTTATTGCTAGAATGAGGTGAAGTTTATTATTAATTTTACTCATGCTGAGAAAACTTTATCACATAAACAAAGGAGTTTTAGTTCATCAATGTCAACCAATTCTTTTAACTCCTTTAGAGCCAATGCCTCCCAAAAATCACATAGCGGTCAAGAAGCATTTAACAATTCCATAACAATTCCATGTTGTTGTCTTTAAATTATGCTAAAAGCAAAGAACTAGAAACTACCAGAAAAAGAACAAGATCCCAGCTGAAATTCTCAACATTAGTATTTTAAAAGACCCCTCTTTTTGGCAATTCAGAAGCTTTATTCCCCTCCCAAAGTAAGATCAGGACTGACTGTTGTAAAATGAAAAGGCAACTATGAAAGGGAAGATGATAAAGACGATAAAGAGATCAGCATGAAAAGTTTTATAAAGGACTACATATGTTGTGTATTAGCTAGATCCCTTTAAAATTATCTGTACAACCTGAATGCCTCGAAATAGTCCAGCCTCAGTCTGGAGGATCATTGCTTTAAGTCATTTTCCTTGGAGTGTGTAGTCCTGGGTCATATAAAATGCAAACGACAATCTTTAAAAGTTATTACCAAATTGTTTTCAAAAGTTTCTACCCCCATACATTGCCATCTGTGCACTGCTCCGCATTATCACCAGGGCCCAGTATTATCACACTTAGTAAGTTTTGCTCATCTAATTGAATGAGAAATGGTAGCTTTAAGTTGCATTCTCAGTAGTAAAAGATGAAATGCTTCACAAATTTGTAGAGCATTATTGTGCAGTAATCAAAGTCATCATTTCTGAATCTTTCCAAATAATATACATGTGCCGGCATCCATATACCCTCGTCTTCCTTGCGCCCAACTCCAAACAGGCTTTTATTTTCTCCATTCAATCCAAACATCAGGTCAAGATAATCAAAGATTTCCAGGGGGCTCAATCTATATCTTAATCTCTAAACACCACCATGGAGATGCTGCTGCTCCCTGTGACCTGCGGAGGTGGCAACCTAAAACCGGAGACCAATCTGTTGTTTCCCTTCCCTGCACTGCTCTTTCATGGTGGCTGTATCAAGGTTATCCTGGCCTCACAAAAGCAGCTGGGAAAGAACCTTTTTTTCTTATTTTCTCAAAGAACATATATAAGATTGGAATTATCCATTCCATGAATGTTTGGGAAGAATGTTCCTCTGCAGTCACTGTGGCCAGGTGTTGTCACTGTTCTGGATTAGTCAAATTTTCTATTTCTTAAATCAGTTCTGGTTAAGCTTTATTTTCCAATTATTTATCTATTCTACCTAAAATTTCAAATTTATTGGCATCGGTTAGTCTTAATATTATCTTACCAGTTTAATCTCTGTGGAATTTATACCTATAACTTCCTTTTCCAATATGAAAATTATTTATTTGTTCTCTCATCCTTGACTAATCTTTCCAGAAGATTTGACTATCTGACTTTTCAAAGAAGCAGCTTTGGGCTTTATTATCCTTACTACTTACTGTGTGTTTTCCATATAAGAAGTTTGTGCTCATCTTCATTTCTTTTCTTCTACCCTATTTGTGTTTATTTTTCATTTCTTAAGTTGGATTCTTAGTTTATTGAGTCTTTACTTTTTCCTAAAAAACAATCTTAACTATATTACACAACCTTTAAAGTATTTTGTTAGAATTCTAAGTATGTTCTAATTTCCATAAAGATTCTTTTGTTGAGCTGTAAGTTATTTAGAAGTTATTTTAAATTTCCCAGTGTAGAGGACTTTTTCTAATTACCTTATTCTAAATGACTTCTATCTTAACTGCCTGTAGTCAGAGAACACAGCCATTGAAATCTGTACAGGTTTTAAAGCCAAGCAGATGGTTAATTTTCATAGATATTCCACGTGTGCTTAAAAGTAATGCACAGCCATCAACCACTGAGGGCAATGATCTACAGATGTACATTATATCAACCCTCAGTAAACCAGGAAAAATAATCAACACCCTTTATCAGCTGGGGCCAAAAGACTCTGAATTTTATACTTAGGTCACTTTATAAATAACTTACAGAAAAAAGAAAGACAGTGAAAAAGCAAAAGTATTAGAAATTTTAGTCAAAATGTCAACATAACAAATCCATATTTTTATTTTTCTTGGTATGTGCATAAATACATACACACCTACAAATACATACATACATCTATGTGTATTCACATACATACGCATACCACACACATACACACAAACACACATGCGAAAAGGGCTATATCATTTGAATAAAACTGTTCAACTGACATGTAACATATAGTTTTATAAAAACTGATTTCTAGATTTCAACTATATCTCTAATAGAGAATCGTTACTTCTGGTTCTTCTTGTACTTACATTGTAGAAATTCAGTTCTTTTAAAATTTCTGATGGCTCATAATTTCATTGAGAAGAGGATAGCCATATTCTTCCCAGATTGTAAACTATTTTCATTTTTAAATTTATAAACATCAGTCAGAATGATCGAGCCAATTATTTGTTTCCACTTCTGTCACCTATTCCCTTCCTATCACCTTTGTATAAATATCTGCCTTCAACACTTTTCACTTAGAAGCTACATCAAGTACACAAACTTTTTATGAAATGCAAGAGTACTGTCATTCATCCTCTCAGCAAAATGGGATGGTCCAAGTTCTTGTCACAAAACACTGCATGATAAAATTCTCCCTACTAAATGACTAACTGGATACAAATTCCGTATTTTCTTTATATAAACCACAGAAATATATTATTCACTCATCAATTCTTGGGTGTGAGGAAATTCATCTAAGATACTACCATCTGATTATTCAGACTAAGATTTCACTCATATGATCAACTTCATCATGATTAGGGCTTGGAGTCCTGTTGTCTCTTTTAGCAATATTTTACCCTTATAATAGCTATGAAATGTCTTCCTCTATCAACTTTTCTACTCTTAGCCATAAAGAGTAGAAAATAAAAAATTTTATATTCTCAACTGTGTTCAATGAAAGGTAAAAGAAAAACCACAGAGATTGTGCCTCCAGACTCCATATACGGTTTCTTAAAAGATGATACGATTCATGAGCCAATGAAATAAAAAAACAAAGATAATCCAATAGAAAGGATTTGACTATTGCATCTTCTAGGCAATCCCATTCATTCTTCTATTTTCTTATTTTAATATTTCTTAACATAGTTGAGAATAATTGATGAGTAATGATAAAATCATTCTTAGGATGACAAAATTACTAATATAAAGACATAGTGACATAGGAACCCATAAAGCATCTTAGATTTAGAAAAAGGTCCAATTACCCACATAGTAACTGCAAAAAAGTAATAGTTTTAAGCTTTTTTAAAGTAAACTTTCTGTTCTTCAGAAGACCTCTAAGAAAGAATGAAAGTCACGAAACATCAATTCATACAAGTAGAATTGTTCAAAAAAGAAACTCAAAAACTAAATTTGGGTCTAGGGGACGCTGACGATATAAAGGTGAAGCTTGTTAACTGACCTATTCAAATCTTCTATAGAGGTACTGACTTTTATCCTGTTTAATTACTGAGAAAGGTGGTAAAAATTCCCATTATGATGGTGGATTTATCCATTTTTCCTTATAGCAATATCAATTTTTATGCTATATATTTTGAGGCTGTTTTTAACAATGTAAAAGTTGAGAATTATTATACCTACCTGGGGAATTGATCCTTTTACTATTACCCAGTGACTCTCTTTACCTCTAATAATTACTATCCCTAATAAAAATTTGTTTGAAAGTCTATTTTATTTGATATCAACATAGTTATACTAGCTTTTAGTATTAGACTGGCATATCTTTTTCTAGTCTTTGACTTTCAACCTATGTCCTTATGTTTTAGGTGTTTCTTAAAAGCAACAACTTCTTTTAACCCAGCTACTATTTGTCTTCTGATTAAAGAATTTAGCACACTTACACTGACCCTCTCTGCTTTTTAACCATCTTCTGGATTGACTGTTTTTATTTTATTTACTCAGAAGTTTAAATACTACCTGTATACCAAATTGTCCAGATTTTTATCCTGAACTACACACTCCTAAACTCAGCTGCCTACTAGGCATGTCTGGTTGTATGTCTAATATGCATCCTAAACTCAGTAAACCCTTCCTTCCCCCAACTATTAAATTTCCTCCCCCAGAACACATTCTTCCTGCATTCTTCTACTCCTCAGTTAAATGTAACTCCATCCTTCCAATGTTCAGATCAACACAGAGTGAACCTTGACTCCTCTTCCCCATACCCTCCTTTTCTTCAATAAATCCTGTTGTCTCCACCTTCAAAATACAATATATGTAGACTCCAACAATTTTTTACCATCTCTACCACTACTACATTGGTCCAAGTATGATCTTAACTGTAGAGGATCAAAGACAGATATTCTGGAACAGTCTATTCTCAACACATGGCCAGAGCAAGCCTTTTAAAACTTAAGTCATATTAGGTCATTCCTTAGCTTAAAACACCCCCAATTTTCATCTCACCCAGAGTAAAAACCAAAATTCTATGTGACTTTGATTCCTACTACTTCTATGACATCACCTCCTAGTACCTTTCTTCTTATCTACTCTGCTCCAGGGACAATAACCTTCCTGTTCTTCCATAATCTTGCAAAGTATGATGTTGCCTCCAGGCTCTGTACTTGGCTTACCTCTGCCTGAAACATTCTTCCCCAGGTAACCCCAAGGCTCACTCACTCACTTCTTTCAGGACTCTCTCTTTTATCTCTTTCTCAGAGAGGGGTTCCTTCTTTACCATATATAGAACAGCAACTGTCTATGTCAGCTGAGAACTCCTTATTCCTCCTACCCAGTTTTATTTGCATTCAGAGCACTCATATGACACAGTACACATTTACATTATTTGCTTTCTCAGCACCACTCCCACTCCACCCACGCCTATGGAGGCTCCACAAGAGCAGGTGATTTCTGTCTTATTTACTGCAGTATTCCCAGATCCTAGAACAGTACCAGGTATGTGACAGCCTCCCCTCCAAATCAACCGATGAAGGTCCCATCAGGGAAGGGAAGGAAGAAAGAAAGAGAAGGTGGGGGAGGGGAGAGAGAGGGAAAGAAACCCATGTGTTTTTTTTTTTTACAGTTCAGCCCTAAAGAAGACAGTATAGTAGGTATTTTTAAAATAAATGAAATTGGCCATCTACTAACCATCTATTGCCCTCCTCCATTCCCCAATGGTAGCCTTATTTTTGTCCTGGCCCCTGCCCTCTATCCCGCTCCCTCCCCATATTCCATGTACTTTGAAAGAAGTTAATCCACTCCCACGTAGAGGGGTGAGACCTGGTTGGTCTAATCACCATAGGCCCTGAGCAGTCAAATCAAGACCAATCTGAGGGTTCTAGCTGCTGAACAAACTGAATCAAAAACTAGTCTAGAATCTGAAAAAGAGGTGAGGGCACAGGGAAAATTGCTGCCCCCAAGACTGAAGAGACAGGCAGATTCCGAGATTCAGAACATACCAGAGCACAGACACAGGAACAGTGGGAGGGAACCAGCCATGGGGGAGAGAAAATCTAATCTATAATCAATGATGGCTGGAGACCCAGGAGAAACAATTCTGAGGGTTAAAAATTCGAGGGGGATCCAACAATTTCGTAAGATTTACCTCTAGGAGCCTATTTGGCTTCTCAAAGTAAATAGTGGAGAAAAATCCCTCCTGCTTCTGGCCAGGGGAGGGGAAAAGGAACTATTTTGAAATACCAGAGCACTCAGTTCTTAACAAGGCCTGCCTTCAGGAGAAACTAGTTAACCAAAGCCTAACCTGGTTGGGGTATTATCAGAGCCTAACTAAGATGGGGGAAGCGAGATACCCAAATCCGGCCCACTCAGTCATCCAGTCTCACTTAAAGGGAAAGAAAAAACTGAGAAGCACTTGTGAAGTTCACAGTTCAGAATTCAGAAGCATAGGCTCCTGTAAGCCTGAGATCTAATCATAGGACTATAGAACATTTCCCCTCCTACCACATCATACCTTCACATTACTAAAGCCCTATTTACAGCAGGTCTTTGACCCAGTATATCACTTCTGGCCATCAAGAAAATATTATGAGGCATTCCAAAACACAGAAACACAATTTGAAGAGATAGACCAAGCATCAGACCAAGGATCAGAAACATGTAGCAGAGATGCTAGAATTATCAGATTTGAAACAACAATGATTAATATGCTTAAGGGCTCTAATGGGTAAAGTAGACAGAATGCAAGGACAGGCAATGCAAGCAGAGACACAGATATGCTAAGAAAGAACCAAAAAGTATTGTTAGAGATCAAAAACATTATAACAGAAATGAACAAGGCCTTTAATGAGCTTCTTAGTAGACAGGACAGATCTGAGGAAAGAATCTTAAGGCTACCACAACAGAAACTTCTAAAACTTCCCAAAAGCAAAGGGAACAAAGACTGAAAAAAAGAAATACCTAAGGACCAAGAGAAAACTACAAAAGGTATAGTATGCGCAAAATGAGAATACCAAAAGAAGGAACAGAAGAAATATTTGAAGCAATAATGATAGAATTTCCCCCAATTAATGTCAGACACCAAACCACAGATCCAGTAAGCTCAAAGAACATTAAGCAGAAAACACCAAGAACACCAATGCCCAAAAAAAAAAAAAAAACCCTAGGCATATCATTTTCAAACTACAGATAATCAAAAATAAAGAAAAAATTCTGAAAGAAGCCAAAGGGGAAAAAAGTATCTTACTTATCCACATTTGTGGTATACAGAAAAAACACTACTTAAAGGAAAATTTACACCATTAAATGCATATATCATAAAAGAAAAAAAAATCTAAAATCAAAAATCTAGGTTTCCACTGAACTAGAAAACAAATAAAGTCCAAAGTGAGCAGAAGAAATAAAGGAGAAATTAATGAAATTGAAAACAAGAAATCAGCAGAGAAAATTAACAAAAAAAGCTGGTTCTCTAAGATCAATAAAATAGATAAGCCTCTATCCATGCTAAGAAAAAACTAAGAGGACACAAAAAAAGTATTAGAAATGGAAGAGAGTACCTCACAACAGATCCCATGAACATTAAAAGTATAATAAAGGAATACTATGAACAACTCTATGCCCACAAATTTAACAATCTATATGAAAGGGACCAATTCCTTGAAAGATGTAAACTGTCCAAATTCACACAAGAAAAAAACACAGACAATGTAAATATACCTATGTCTATTAAAGAAATCCAATCAATAATTAACCTTCAAAAACAGAAAACACCACGCCTAGATGAGTCCACTGGTAAATTCTGCCAAACATTTTAGGAAGAAATTATTCCAATTCTCTACAATTTCTTTCAGAGGACAGAAGCACAGGGACTACGTCCAAATTCATTGTATGAGGCCAGCAATACCTTAATACCAAAATCAGACAAAGACATCACTAGAAAACTACAAGCCAATCTCTCTGATAAACATAGATGCAAAGATCCTCAACAAAATATTAGCAAATCCAATCCAACAATATATAAAAAAAATTATACACCACAACTAAGTGGGATTTATCCCAGGTGTATAAGGCAATTTAGTATTTGAAAATCAATTAAAATAATCCACCACAACAGCAAGCTAAAAACAATATATCATATGATCATCTCAATAGATGCAGAAAAAACACTGACAAATACTCATTCGTAATATACACCCTAAATAAATTAGAAAGAGGGGAACTTCCTCAACTTGATAAAGAGTATCTATAAAATGCCTATAGCTAACATTATAATAATGGTGAGAAACTTGGAAGTTTTCCCACTATGATCAGGTAAAAGGCAAGGACGTCCCCTCCCTCTCACAACCCTTTTGCACTATTGTACTGGAAGTCCTTACAGGCATACCTTGGAGATACTGCAGGTTCAGTTCCAGACCATGGCAACGAAGCAAATATAATAAAGTGAGTCACATGAATCTTTTTATATGTAAACATAGAAAAGTTCTGTTTATACTACACTGTAGTCTGTTAAGTATGCAATAGCATTATGTCTAAAAACAACAATGTACATGCCTTAATTTAAAAATACTTTATTGCTAAAAAATGCTAACCATCATCTGGGACTTCAGTGAGTCACAATCTTTTTGCCAGTAAAGGGTCTTGCCTCGATGGTGATGAAAACACATTATCTGTGAAGTGCAATAAAGCAAAACACAATAAAACAAGGTATGCCTGTATTAATGTAATAATGCAAGTAAAGAAAATAGAAGGTAATACAGACTGGAAGGAAGACATAAAACTATCATTGTTCACCGATGATATGATCATCTACTATGTAGAAAATCCAAAAGAACTGACAAAAACATTCCTGGAACTAATAAGTGATTATGCCAAGGTTGCAGAATATAGGGTTAATATATAAAAGTCAATCACTTTTCTATACACTAGCAATGAACAAGTGGAATTTGAAATTGAAAATAATTCTACTTACGTAAGCACCCCATATGTGAAACATTTAGGTAAAAATTTAACAAAATATGTATAAGATCTATATGAGGAAAACCACAAAACTGATGAAGAAAATCAAACTGATGAAGAAAACCATGTTCTATCTATGAACATGGAGAGATATTCCATGTTCATAGATAGAAAGACTCAATATTGTGAAGATGTTAGTTCTTCCCAATTCGATCTATAGACACAAAATCAAAGGCATAACCCATGAAAGAAATAATGGATATACTGAACTTCATTAAAATGAAAAACTTCTGCTCTGCAAAAGATAAGTCAAGAAAATGAGAAGATAAGCCACAGACTAGGAAAAAATATCTGCAAAACACACACCTTTTGCTAAAGTAGGGGTCCCCAAACTTTTTGGCACCAGGAACCTGTGCTCCTATGAGAATCTAATCCCTGATGATCTGAGGTAGAGCTGAGGCAGTGATGCTAGCACTGGGGAATGGTTGCAAATACAGAAGTTTCGCTTGCTCACCAGCCACTCACTCACCTTATGCTATGCAGCTGGGGTCCTAACAGGCCACAGACATTGATACCAGTCCGCGGCCCAGAGGTTGGGACCCCTGTGCTAAAGGATTACAATCTAACATATACAGGAACTCTTAAAACTCAACAATAAGAAAACAAGCAACTCAATTAAAAACTGGGCCAAAGACCTTAACACACACCTCATCAAAGAAGATATGCAGATGGCAAATAAGCATATGAAAAAATGCTCCACATCCTATGTTATCAGGGAAATGCAAATTAAAACACAATGAGATATTACTACACACCTATGAGAATGGCCAAAATCTGGAACACTGACACCACCAAATGCTGGCAAAGATTCAGAGCAACAGAAACTCTCTTTCATTGCTGGTGGGAATAAAAACTGGTACAGCCTTTTTGGAAGAGAGTTTGGTGGATTTTTATAAAACTAAATATAGTCTTACCATATGATCCCACAATCATGTTCCTTGCTATTTATACAAAGGAGCTGAAAACTTATGACCACTCAAAAATCTGCATATAGATATTTATAGCAGTTTTATTCATAACTGTCAATACTTGGAAGCAACTATGATGTCCTTCGGCAGATGAATGAATAAACAAATTGTGATACATCTATACAGTGGAATATTATTCAGCAATTATAAGAAATGAGCTATCAAAGCATGAAAAGACATGGAGGAAACTTAAATGCATATTACTAAATGAAAGAACTCAATTTTAAAAGGCTGCATACTGTATGATTCCATCAAGTATATGACATTCTGGAAAAGGTAAAACTATGGAGACAGTAAAAAGATCAATAATGGTATCAGGGTGGGGGCAGGAACAGGCAAGGCACGGAGGATTTTTTAGGGCAGTGAGATGTTCTATATGATATTATAACGGTGGGTACATGACTTTATGTCTTTGTCCAAAGCCATAGAAGACACAACACCAAGAGTGAACCCTAATGCAAACTATGGACTTTGGGTAATTATGGTGTGTCAATGTAGGTTAATCAGTTGTAACAAACGTGCTGCTCTGGTGAGAGATATTGATAAGGGGGAAAGCTGTACCTGTGTGCGGACAGCGGTATATGAGAAATCTCTGTACCTTCCCCTCAAATTTGCTATGAATGTAAAACTGCTCTAAAAAAATTACATTTTTTAAATTACATATAAATTTTCCTCTAAGTCACTTATAGTAACTCTCTATTTAATGAAAAGGACTTCTCTGCCATAGGATTTTATCAGAATTCAAGGCTCTAATAAACATGGCTTCATTTTTCCTCAAAGCGAAGTGTCTTTTTGAGACAAGACAGAGAGTGCAGGGACAGCCCCTCCCCATCCAGGATAAGGCTCCGCAAGTTTTTCCTTTATTCAGATCTCCCTGTTTTAGCCCTGGCAAGGGGAGATAAGCCAAAACCGGTCTTTTCCAGCTTATACACCATCTTTGGCTGAGTCATGACCTTTACTAATTATATCATTATGATCTCATCCACAATGCAAATATTGCAGCTTCCATCATGCACCTGATGACATGACAATTCCAGAAACACCATTTGAGGAAGAGAAAGAGGGAAACCAAGCTCTCTGTCTACTGGGAGGACACAACTAGGCTACCTCAGTAGCACGTTTCTCCAGACTCTGCCTCCAGGGAGAACAAAAAGTTCATAACCAGCCATCTTAAGCAAGGCAACTCCCTTGCTTGCTCTCTCGCTCTCTCTCTCCCGCTCGCGCTCTCTCTTATCCGCTCTTTCTCGCTTGAGTGTGTACTTTTGTTTTAATAAACCTTGTGCTTTCCTGCTTGCTGTTCATCTTGCCTTTGAATTTCCTCATGGAATAAGATAAGAACCTGGTCACTGGAGCCCCAAGCTCTCCAGATGTTCGTCTTACCCTGGTTAGAAAGTGTGTTCATTACAGTGGTATGGACCACAATTCTGAAACTACTTTGTGCGTATTACAGGACTGAGCAAATGAGTAAACATATTACAATTACTAATATAGAATATAAGATGAGAATGAATTCTATGCTGATGAACAGGAAATGGAGTTTTCAGTATGAACTTGTGTTACTGAACTCAAAGAGTTCGTTCCATCTGCAATGTCAAACCCAAAAGAGACAGACAAGTATTTCCAGCAAATAAAAGAGAGGTTTATTTAAGGAAATGGCTCCAAGCCTGGTGACACAGGTGAGCTAGCACTCAAGACCTGGCTCCTGGATGGCCTCTAGGGGATAAGTTAAACAGGGGAAAACTCATTAGTCATGGTAGCTAAGGGAGTTGGGGTCATGGGTTCTACTGATTGGTTGAGGCTAGAGTAGGAGGTAGTTGATCATTGCATCAAGTCTTGATATCAGTTATGGTGTTGTCCTGTCTGGTTTCAAGGGGATGCTGGTAGTGTTGTTCTCCATTCGAGAGTGTGGAGCTGCAAGATGTTATCTTTAGTTTGAAGGAAACTGTTTCTTTGGTCAACAGACCTGAGGCTTTGTTCCTAAGACTGTTCCATGCTGACTTAACGGCTTAATGAGTAAGGGAGTGGTTGTGCAGTATGCAGAAGGATAAGGAAAGAAAAGTGAGCTCAAGGCCAGTTTGTATCAAGGAGAAAGAAAAGAAGTCATTTTAAAGAAGTGAAGATTTGCTCAGTTACACTTGTGATTTTCAAAATACAAATACAGACATTAATGTAAATATGTGTGTATATATATGTAATATATTTATTTATCAAAGATACCCAAGTAACAACAAGAACAGTTAGCATCCAGATCTTAGTTCTTAAATACCATTCCTCACTAAGTGCAACTGGAAACTTCCACCTGTGACTATGATGGAGTAAGTGGTATTGAACTAGTCTGTCTTCTCTCAAAATATATGAAATATCTTTCAGATGTTGATCAACAGGTAGTTGAGAGACTGAACTGAGAGTCCACTGACTTGCAACTTTCTTTCTGAAAGCACTTTACAGGTTGGGATGCAAGGCAGGGGGATATATAGAGAGCAAACATCATAGTCTTAATGATATACAGAGATGAGAGAGCATGGGTGGCTGGAATCTGCAAGACAAGGAACTAGAGAGAAGAGAGTCTCTCAGAGAAAGTGCTCCAAAAATCTGCACGGGGTTCCCTTAAGTTTTAAGCCAAAATTGCCAATTCCTAGGCAATTATCAGAGAAAGAACATCACAGGGAACTGTGTGGTCTGAAAAACTCCTGGTGTTCATGTTATGACCAGCAGAGATCAAGATAAAGTAGGGAACACCCCGGGCATTCAGTAAAAATACCAGAAACTTTAAAAAAAAGCCTCAAAAGGGTCAGGCAGATAATCTAGGAGGGTAACCACCTGCTGCAATAAAACAACACTTTAAAAAAGACACCTAGTAGAGGCTATCCTGTCTGTCATAAAACAAAACCAATTCATAAATATTGCATATAATTCAAGAGAAGAAAATCACCAAAAGTTTATAGTGAGGAAGAGATAATAAGTGAAAGTATATAACAGCATTATAAATGTTTTAAATGAGTAAATTATATTGGTATTTAATGTATTAATCATGCTGCCTTTCCTTTTATTTTAGAGAATAGGAAAATACTACCCCCACCTCTCAAAACTTAGTTTATCCCCAAAAAGTCCTAAGTAATTCAAATGGAAATTCTAATCAGAAGGTTTTCAGGAACCCTAAACCTCAAGATTATCCAACTAGTAGTAAGTAGCCTTCTAACCTTGCACTCACCAAAATGACGCTATCACTGAATCTCTCCTTTATTTCTTTTATCTTTTCATGTCCCAAATTCCACATGGTTGCAGCCTTTCTTATGGTGGCCTTTACATTCTTTCAATGAATCTTTTCTAAATCTCAAAAAAAAAAGTCACTGTTAGGGATGATTTGAACTTCAGTGTCGCCCCATGGGGAAGTGGGGAATAATGGTACAGAAGTGTAATTAGCATTTTTCCTGGTTCTTCCTCATTGACACAGGAAAGAATCACAGGTCAGTGAGAGTTAGAAAAGATCTGTTAAAGTATATTTTAGAAAGACAGAATAGGCTCCAAGGAAGAACATGATTTCAGTGAAGAGAGCTGTAACAACCCAGAAATAGGGATGTCTGAATTATATTAGGGCTGGGATAGGTAGTTCCGAAGGCACTCCTAGGTGACTGGCTGTGAGCTCATTTTGACTGACACGTGGCTGCTATATAACACTTCGTCTAGTGGCTATGCATTTACCCAGAATTCAGTCTGTTATAATTAGTTTCACGAACTTCCAGGCATAAACACAGTATTATAATGACAGGTTCACGAACTTCCAGGCATAAGTATTATAATGACAGCATAATGAGGCTTAGACTATGGGCAGATTAGGGTAGTACCATCTGCACAGGCATCTGTAGCCAGATTAAACCAGCTATATGACCCCCTCCTGTCCTTTGTCTCTGGGGATGCAGAAGGGATTCTCCAACTACCAATAGGGTCTTCTTTGAGAGGTCTCTAGGCTGAGCCTCCTTTCCTTTGTTCCCCTGTCGCTCATGTCTGACTAGCTACCTAACACTTCCATCTTTGTTACTGGGTTGCTAACGTCACGGGAGGACCCCGTGACCAGAGGTACAGCTCCATGAAGCACAACAGACTCCGGAACATTCCCATCAAGTAGCCCCTGGAATAATGCCCAGATTTTTCCTTAAATATCCTAAGCCGGGCTGAAAAGGCAAGACAGTTTTTGAAGGTGTATAACCTGCTGCCTTTTCAGATCACAGGTGCTCTGACAATAAACGCTTACTCTAGATATCATAACTCCTGTGTCAGTCTATTGGCTGAGCGGCACAGGCAGCACGAGCCCCGGACTCGGTTGCCCTCTGGTTACAAACTGGGCTGCTTTACAGGGAATGTGCTATATATAGTGGGACAAGAGTAGAAGCAGAGGGATAAATCAGCAGGTTATTACTAATATATATTTCCTATTTCTTAAAAAGCAAGTAATATCTACAGAGCATAAAATATTATTTAGGTAGTTTTAAAAATGGAAATATAGTCAAAAATTAATTAGCAACAGCCTCAGAAAGGCCATGAGTATTCTGAGTCATTTTTGATGGCATCTCTAGCATGTTCAAATGAAGAGGTTTGAGAAATAGGGCTAAAAATTCTAACCCTCTAATCTAATGGTTGATTTTTCTTATAACCAGCCCCCCATCATAAAGCTATCTAGGGGCCTCTGCCTTGAGTCATCTCATTAGCATACTAAAGGCACTCTTATCACTCAGGAAGTTCCCAGGGTTTTAGGAGCTCTGTGCTAGGAATCCAGGGCAAAGACCAAATACATATTTTACTATACCACAATTTTTAACTCCACATTTCGCAACATATACAAAAATTAAAAGAATGCTTCATAAATCTAAATGTAAAACATAAAAACTAAAAAACTTCTAGTTTAAGAAAGTGTGACTTTGGAGTAGAATGACATTTCTTAGTTCACAAAATAAGTACAAATCATAAAAAAAACTAATTGATAAATCAGACTTCAACTGAAAAACTTCTGTTCTTCAAAACAAAATATTAAGAAAAAAGCAAGCTACAGAATGGGTGAAAATATTTGCAAAACACATAAAGGACTTGTATCAGTTTATAAAGAACTGCACAACTCTACTGACATTTTAATAAAAACATGGGCAAAAGATCTGAATAAACACTCAACAAAAAAGATATACACATAACAAAAAACCACCTGAAAAGATGCTCAAAATCATTATTCATTAGAGAAATGCAAACTAAAACCAACATGACATGCAGCTACGTACCCATTAGAATGCCCGAAATTAAAAAGACTGACAATATCAAGTGTTGACGAGAATGTGGAGCACCTGGAACTCTCATGCACAGCTGGAGGGAATGCAAAATGGCACAGTCACTCTATAAAACAGATGTCAGTTTCTTATAAAATAAAACATAGTTATAATAAAACCTAGTAATTCCAATCCTAAGTATCTAAGAGAAACAAAAACATGTTCACAAAAAGACTTGTATGTGAATGCTCACAGAAGCAGTATTTATAAAAATCAAAATATCAGAAAAACTCTTCTAGATAAACTGTCATATATCCATACAACTATTCAGCATACAAAATGAATACTTAGCAATAAAATAAAAATCATATTCAGCAACAAAATTACTGAAACATATAACATGGGTGAACCTCAAAGCATTATGCTAAATGAAAAACCATATACAAAAGACCACCTACAGTAGGATTTGATTACATTTATAAGAGATTCTAGAAGAGGCAAACTAGGTAAGAGCAAGGAGATCAGTAGTTCAAGGGATAAGAGTAGGGGAAGAAATTGACTATAAATGGGCGCAAGGAAGCTTTTTAAGTAATGAACGTGTTCTTTATCACAATTGTGACCATGGTTTAAATATCTGTCAAAACTCATCAATTATATATCTAAAACTGGTACATAGTATTATTGCAAGGAATGCAGACCTCAAAAAAAAAACAAAACTTTTTTTTTTAATTCAAAAAACTAACATCCAACAAAAGAACCCTATGTTTAGCTAATATAAATTTGTAGGTATCTACATTTTCACTCTAATTATCAAACTATCTAAGGGACTAACATTCAAATACAGAAATATAACTTAACCTGAGATTCTGAAACAATACTGAATAGGTAACTCCCATTAGTCAGAGGTCCTCACATATCTAACCACATCATGACATCTGTATGCATTTGAACAATACACACAATATTCAATAAAGTATGTTGACAATTTTAGTGAGAAGTTTTCAGTCAGAACACAATTTACTAGAATTCAAAAGCAGAAGCAAAACTACTTTAACTTTAAAAAAAAAAACCCACACTGGTATAATTCAGTGAAACACTCAATTTGTAGTTCTATATACAGGAATCAATTACCAAGAACTGTTTATAGTCTATTTTAGGAATTTCAAAGGAAAAAATCCTCCGTCTCAGTAATTTCTCATAAAATTTCACTTTAAAAATATTATAGTAAAAATAATCCACATGTACTTTGCTACTTAGTTTTAGAACACTGAAAGAACAAGAATAAACAGATGACTAGGATTATACATTTACAACCAATAAAGTAGCCTAGCCAAAAGGACTTTACATAATTTCATTACAGATAATATATTAAAAATGTGACTACCTAAACATTTTGAAATAGAATTACTTTGGCTTTCCTTGGTGTGTGTGCATGAGTGTGTTTGTGTGTAAGAAAAAGATAAAAATTTTAAATGAATAATTTCTAGAATATGCAGGAGAGATAACATACATTCAAATCAATCTCTTATACAAACTACGTAGCCAGTGCTTCACAATAAGCTTTGACTATCAAAATGACATGTCTCAGTATTATACAAAAAGTACAAGCAAGCCATGAACCCGGAAATGGTGTTCTAACATACAAAAAGAGTACACAACAGTGATTCCAGACTTGGAGTCATGCCTAGGGTATGGCATGGTATTTGAAAATATATAGGAAACATTGTCTAAAGCCATGACAACTATGATATATTTTTTTTCTGTACCTAGATATTATCGTAGTTAGTAACAGAGTACTCATTTAAATACGTTACTATAACCAGAGTGGTATTTTGACATTACACATCTTCTCAATCAACACAGGACCAGTATGATGTGATGTGCAAGTACATGAAATTTTAAGAACTTAAAAAGGAGACTTCATATTCCAAAAGATTAGAAATCACTGGTAAAGAAAACCCTGCTCTAGGAGTCAGAAGTAGTTTCAGCTGAGCCACTCCTTTAATCAGGTACTTAACCTTACAAGAATTCTATAAAATGAAAGCATGTGAATTGTTCTGTAAGACCTTTTTATTCTAAAATTTATTCCTCTCAAATGTTGTAACAAGTAATTCATAAACTCAGTTAATGTCACAATTTTACTTACCCAAACTGAAAAATATACTATCACACTTGGTAATTTTTTCAAAATTATTTACTTTGTATACAGTCACTTAATATAATTTATTACTATAACATTTATTACAGAAAGTTTAAAGATGGAGAAAAGAAAACATCACTTCTCCACAATCTTATTTGTAGACATATTTTACACAACTGTAGTCATAAGGGGTGTAACATTTTATATACAGCTCTTACAACACATATCCCACACTATATATAATATTGTCATGTTAAACAGTTCTTTAACATTCTACTGAGTTCATTTGCATATTTGCATATATTTGTATGCATCTGTATAATGAAATACTAGAAAGATAAAGAAAATAAGAAAAATTGCTATT